>NW_024466945.1:0-23612 GCF_017591425.1 Ochotona curzoniae
AGGCCTCTGGGACCGGGCAGGTCCGGCACCCAGCCACCGCCCTCATTGGGCGGTGAAGGGGATTTGGGAGGGGCGCGACCTTAGGCCTGGGAATTTAAACCTCCAGCAGCCTCCTGGCAGCTGGTGGGTCTCAGGACGGGGCGTCTCATGCCTGGATCCCGGACGGCCGCCATGGGCACATGGTGAGCCGTGTCCGGGCCTGCTGGGTTCCAGAGGCTGCTTCCTTTGGGGTGAGTAGACCGAGGGGGGAGGCCTCTGGGACCGGGCAGGTCCGGCACCCAGCCACCGCCCTCATTGGGCGGTGAAGGGGATTTGGGAGGGGCGCGACCTTAGGCCTGGGAATTTAAACCTCCAGCAGCCTCCTGGCAGCTGGTGGGTCTCAGGACGGGCCGTCTCATGCCTGGATCCCAGACGGCCGCCATGGGCACATGGTGAGCCGTTCCCGGGCGGCCAGTGCGCCATTGGTGCCAGGCTCCGCCTGCTGGCCGCCCGGCTGGGGAGCTCTGGGGATTTGGTTCTTTCAGTCGCTGCTTAATTAGCTCCAGGTTGAACCCATTGTGATTCTCGGACCTGAAACAGGCAGTAACTCTTTCTTTGTAAAAGTTGTAATCACTAATAATGCTGGGCACCAAATACCAGTCCATGCAGAAGCCTGGGCTTGGGGCTTGTCCTGCAAAAGTAGCTCCAACGGCTGGCTAATGTGTCAACTGGTGGGGAACAGAGTAGATCTGGTACGAAGGAGCAAACCTTAGCCCACAAGCAAAACTAGAAACCAGGAGGGAGCAAAGGTCATGCCAAGCTAGGCTCTTGTACCTACTGGTCTGCAGGAGCCAGGGACACAAAGCCACAGTGTCTAAGGCAGAGGTCGGGACAGGTGAGGAGCTGTGCTAAGCTGAGTCAGAGCAACCACTGGCATGCGAGTGATCTATCGCTGGGAACAGACCCGGTTGGGGAGCAAAGGGGACAACCCTAGCTGGGCTGAGGTTCCCACAAAGAGGCGCGTGGCCTGGAAGGGGGGCTGCGTTCTGATCTGGATACAGTTGTAGTCTCCCTTGGCACAAGTGTGGACTGGGATTGGATGCACCGAACCGGGCTGGACCCCGACTCCCCCTGGTGTTCTGGAGGACCAGGGCAGATGTGTGATAGACTAGGCAAGGTCTCAAACCCCTACTGAGCCATGTGTGAGCCATACGTAGGTATGGACAAACCATGGCTGGGCTGCAACATCTAACAGCAAGAACCAGATTGGGTGGAAGGCCAATCAGGAAAAGCCACAGTTCCTGCTATGACAGGAGGTGGACTGAGTAGGATTGGCTCATGGACCCACTGGTAAGCGTGTAACCTGGCATTGGGAGAGGTTCTGATGGAGGAGCCTGGGCAACTCCTCTGGCAGGACACAGACCCGGCAGGTCAGCGCAAGAAACATGATAGGAAACAGCCCAGAAAAGGCCATGGAAAGCTACCCACTGGCATACACTTGGCAGACGTGGGGGCAAGACCAGGCTGAATCTGTCCACGTCATCCACTGGCAAATCCAGGCACCAGTGTGGGTCGACCCAGGTTCGGTTGCAACAAAGACTAGTGCACAATATGGAATGCCGAGGTGAGGTTGCCTGTACCGGAGGGGACCGCAGCGCCCAACCAGCCTGAGAACAAGAAAGGAAGTAGGCAGAGCCAGCAGGGGAATAAGGGAGGGTTCCTTTGCAGGATAGCTACTTCCGCAGGAGAGCATGGGCTGGGATGGGGGCAGACCAGACTAGGCAGAGCTACCACACCTGTGCGCCTCATGTGGACTAGATCAGGGAAAAGCCGGGCTCGGTGGATTATTCCTACTGGTGCAAACAGAATTAAAGTGGGCGAGGTTTGTTTGGGCAGCAGTAACTGGAATCTGGGAGTGGGAGAGGCCTGGGAGGGTAATAGTGGGCTCATCCCTCTTGGGTTACCACTTCCACGGGAGGACATAAAACTAAACAGTGGCTGGGGTGGAATGGGGTGTGGGACAGACTGGATTACTGCTACACTTACTGGCAAACCAGGGTAGGGCGGTCCTGGTTGGGGTTATTGTGGGTCGCTCCAACTAGGCTGCAGCTCCCACTGGTTTAGGTGAGGGCCAAATATGTGCGGGGCAGAACCAGGCTGGACTGCAACACCCATTGGTTCCAGTGGAAGTCGGGAGTGAAAACAGAACCAACCCAGCAATTACAACCACCAGCTGATTGGAGCGATGGACGGTGCCTGGCCCTGTACTTGTTAGCACATACAAGAAGTTTCTTTGGAGATCTTCCTAATCTAAATGCTGGACTCAGAACCCTAACGAAGAAAAGAGAGAAGACAGAACAGGTCAACCAACCATCTCAGCTATGATGGACTATGTCAATCAGTGGATTTTTCAAAGCCCTCATAGTGCTTGGAGTGGCAAGATTGACAGCGATTCATAACTGTTGCAACATCAAAACCACTCGAGCAAGAACCTCAGAGCATGCCCTACACCCGGGACTTGGGGAGGGTGGGAAATTGGGTGGGCCTTCTCCCTTAATACCCCCCTTTTAAACATGAAGGTAACAATATGGAAAACATACTAGTATTATCCACTTTCCTGTAGCCCTTGAACCTTCTTACTCTAACTAAGTATGTAAAGAATATAAAAATAAATTTTATTAATAAAAAAAAAAAAAGAATAAAAAAAAAAAAAAAAGTCAACCAGCCTACTCTACACTACAAACCAGTATTCAGGCCTGGTGATCCCTTAACCAAACATAGTCAACCAGCCTACTCTACATTACAAACCAGTATTCAGACCTGGTGATCCTTTAACCAAACATACCCAGCTACATTAAACTCTGGGGAAAAGAAAGACGGAATCAAATGCTATTTTAGCTTAAAAATTTTTTGAAATCAATGCACATTTTTTTCCCAAACATACACTTCTAAACGAGCTTTTGGAAGATTTCTCATACATATTACTGATATCGATGCATCCTAACTGAACACCAAAACTTGGAAATAAAAACTCTAACTCATTGAAAAGTATGTGAGACTGTATTTTTATCATGACAGCAGTAGCAAATGAAAACTTTACCTTGAAAAACAAAGACATGAGTTCTGATCTAGTTGGGCCCAGAGTGATTGGTTAAATGACTAAAATCTTCACTTTGCACACACCAGGATCCCATATGGGTGCCGGTTCTTATCCCTGCAGCCCTGCTTCCCATCCAGCTCTCTGCCTGTGGCCTGGGAAAGCAGTCAAGGATGGCCCAAAGCCTAGGGACCCTGCACCCATGCAGAAGACCCAGAAGAGGCTTCTGGCTTCAGACCAGCTCAGCTCCAGCATTGCAGCCACTTGGGGAAGTGATCTTTCTGTCAGTCAGAAGATCTTTCTGTCTCTCCTTCTCTCTGTAAATCTACCTTTCCAATAAAAATAAGTAAATCTTTTAAAAAAATTATCTAGTCGTCTGATTTGGAAAGCTGGCTTTTCTTTTTCTAAATAAAGTTCAGCCATATCATGTTTCAAGGGAAAGAAAGAAAAAAACAGTAGGCATTTTCAGCTGCTGTCCTGTGGACAGCAAAAAAATGGGTGTGATTGATCGGTTATTATATGCTGGGCCTTTCTAATATACACTATTATTTAATCTGTGTCAGTTGTTTTATTCCTCAATTTACAGATGAGCAAACAAAGTACTACATCCAGTATCATTAAGAAGGTGAAGTTAACCGTGACCCAGGTTCTGCACCAAAAGTAAATATCTTGTTCTCCTCCAAATTAATTATAATGGGAATAATAATCTGAAATTATTACTTAAAGCTACAGGCATAGAAAGGCGCATTCTCCTCCATGAAGTCTAATGTGGGTCTCAAGGCCTTTCCCTGTCACTTACACACTTCAGCAGGTGCGATTCGTGTCCGGTTTGAAGCCTCTCCAGGTGTATGGAGGAAGTTCAGAGGTTCTACATGTAAAATACAGCAAGATTTCTCTTCTGCCTAGGACACGATGTCATTTTTAATTGGCTTTCTGTTCCCCTTGTAAAATACGCATTCATGTTAGTGGGGGCTGGGACAGAAGCTCTTGCACCCTAAAAACCACAGGGGGCAGCACCTGGGCCTACAGGGGCCTTCACGACACAGAGGAAGAGTGTGAGGAAGTCTGGAAAGCTCTCCTACAGACAAAAAAGGCACTTCATGCTTTGCTGGCATGCTTAACGCTAACCAGGGGTCTCTGCGGACTCCCGGGGGCCCGTGTCTGAGAGAGGGGCTCACCTTTTCTGATTCATCAGCAGCTCTCGGTGCAGGTCCTGGTGGTTCCGGGACGTCTTGACGGGGTTGATGAGCTTCTGGGGTCTGATGAGCTCAGGGTTGTCGTCGTCCGTGTAGTCGGGCTCCGCCATGATGCTTCTCGGGATGAGGTAGGGGTCCGATGGGTCAGCCTCCAGTGGGCCGTCTGAAGCACAAGGAGAGCAGGGACACTCATGAGTGGGGTTTTCTCTGCAGACCTGGCACACTAAGACATGTGTCCTCCTGGATCTGCTCTGTGACAGAGATGAGGACTCTGCCTGCCTGCTCAGGAGTGACAGGAAGCACGAGGAGCAAGGACAAGGTAGCTCTGAGCTGTCCCGGCTGTGACTAAGCCAAAGTGTTCCTGGGCTACTGCCCTTCACACCTTCAGTTCCAGTTGCCCGGGTGCTTTCTGTCACCATGTCAAGCCTTCCAATGAAGCCTGATGGCCACTCCCAGATCACAGCAACTTCACCTGCTCCGTGAATGAGCAAGCCTGACCCTGTAGCAAGGGTGGAGGCGTCCAGTGCAGCCTCTCTGGCCAGGGCCTCCTTCCCTTACTGCAGTGCTGGGAGCTACACCCAGGCATTTCCTCCGAAGGTCCTGGCCTCCTGCCTACCTTGCTAATGCCAGCTGCATGGCCTATGGTGCCCTGGCTCATGCACGCTGCTTTGCTCCCTTGGCAGTGGTGAGACCAAACTTTAGAGGGTGAGGGTGACTTCTTTTTCCCTCTGCTGCTTCTTCTCCAGTGTGAGGATGCCATCTCCTCCTGCCTCATGTCCCTGTTGCTGTCGAGAGTGGTACATGAGAGTGGGTGGACATGGACACTTGACACATGTCATGAGAAAAAGAAAACCCCGTTGGGGGCCAGCACTGGGAGGAACAGGCCTGGCTGAGCTGCAGGCTAGACTGGGACTGCCAAGCCAGAATGAATTGCTGTGGACTCCAAGGCTCTGCTCGCAGTGCTAAGACCACCATGACTTTCCTGCCTTCAAAACAAGCACGGTCTGGATTTCATGATCATTAACACTCTGCTTCATGCTTCCCTATGCATGCATGGTAGCTTCAATTTCAGCTGGAGCTGGACTCCGGCATACCAGCAACCAGTTACAGGTCTACCTATGGCAAAATGGCCAATGCAAGACTCTCTCTGTAAGTCCATGGTACACAGTCACTAATTCTCCAACCGGGTGCCACAGTGAGGAAAGCCCAGAACAAGGGAGAGTCAGGCCCTCTGATAGGTTCCCATCTTTGTGTCATCTCCCCAACTCGCACACTCGCAGTGGTGCAGGTACAATGTCCTCACACACAGCCTCCTGACACAGGGAACCAGAGAGCTTCCTGCCCACCCAGGAGGGGCTGAGCCCCACTCCCCTCGCCCCACCTTTCAATCCCCAGGCCAAGACAAGTACCTGGCAGGCACTAAGTAAATGCTGAACTAAATCTGCGAAGACCAAGAGAGCTGCCCGACCACCCCCATCCCCCGGTGAACAGGTCCCTAGTCTGAAGACAGCTCTGCCATTGTTTCTGCCCATGAAAGCAATCTAGGGAGCATGATGCCACATGAAAATGCAACTACTCATAGACCAGGGCAGAGGCGTCGCAGGGCTTGCTTCCACGGGCTCTGGGACTAGAAAAGCAACGAGGTGTTTTCATAACATTAAAGAGGATGCCCTAGCAGTCAGATATAACTGAAGCCGGAGCTTGGCTTTCATGTTGTCCTCCGTGACGTTTCCATGTGCCCCCACATTGCCCGGGGGCACTGCTACTCCAGCAGGCCCCCTAAGAACCCTGCACCGAGTGGCAGCCAGCAAAGATTCAGTAGTGCTCTAGAAGAAGCCGTGAAAGTTCCTAATTGCATCTGACCCCAGCTCCAACTCCATGCATGAAACAGATAGAAGCCATACTTCACAGACAACAGGAAGGGAAATGCAAACACCCTGCCTATGCTGGTGTTGACAGCTGCATAAAGCTAAAGCTAAAACGAATGTTACCCACCAAACTGTGACGCTTCAGATTTTTACTGCAATCTTTTCTAAAGTAAGAGAATAAAAAATGTGAAGAGTTAGTTAACTAAAGCAGAAGTGCAGTAGCTGTACCATTTGTTTAAATATTTGAGGTAGCACTGCATGGTTAAAGCTCAAAACTACCAAATGATAAGATAGCAGCATGTCTAACAAATGGCACCAAATATTCTTGAGATATTGCTTGTACCGACCTTTTAAACAAGAAAGCCTGTGACCTTAACCACAGTAAGAGCTACAAACCTCGCACAAGGTGAGTCAGTGAGCCCGTCGCAGCCATCCTGCTCCTCTGAAAAGCACACTCCTTGGTAGAAACATCCAATGCACGACTACCCCTCTGTGTAGCCACAACAGTCTTAAGTCAACAAGCACTTTCTGGTTAATCAGTACATCACGAGTTTCTATGCACTTCCATAAAAGGACCTGTTTCTCCACTGTCTACAAAGGGCAATCTCCATGACGTAGAATGCAGAGACCTGCCTCCAAAGGTCAGTATCACACAGAAAGGGAGGGTTTCGAACAGACTGGAGGCAGGCAAAGGAAAGGCTAAGACAGCAGCCGCTGCTACTGCAGTGCTCTCGGGACAGATGGCTGAGGTCAGGACAGCTGCAGAGCAGGCAGGTGGACAGAACACAAGTTTTTTTTCCCTGACATCTCTTAAGTTCTACATTCCTGAAAGTTTTTCTTCTCCCACGTGACCAGTGGGGTAAGGGCGGGCCTCAGTTTGGGTCCTGTTAGAAAGTCACAAGACACTGGAGCAGGTGTGTGTGTTAGGGAGTGGGGGATGGGGAAGACTGGGAGCTGAGGGAAGGTAGAGGAGCTCTGTCGTAAACATTTGCAAGGCAAACATTTTCCTTCTTTCTTTCCACTGATTTGCCCCTCACAAGTGGTAGCTAGAGCACATGCATGCCCTCTGTCCAAGTTTGGTGCCTGGAACAGGTGGCAGGCAGGCTTCCCTGCAGTGTGCATGCGCTGCGATCTGGGAGAAGGCTCTTCAGCAACAAGATGGTGAAATGGTCAACAGCAACTTCTCCATGGACTCATAGCAGTGGTGGTGACTGGTAAGAGACCTGAGATCAGATCTGGCCACTTCTCCATGACTTCCCACCCCAGAGTCAGGACTAGCACATGGCACTGATCTTGTCCAACTCTCTTCCCTCTGTCAGCCATCCTCCTCACTGCTACCCATGCTGGACAATACAGTTTTAAGCAAAGGTAACATTTTCATCTCATAGATTCTGCTCAGATGAAACTGAAATGTACACTGTCACTCCCTCCTGCCGTCCCCTACAATTCAGTATGCCTTTGCCACTGCTGCGCCCTGCAGTAGCATGCTGGTCCTCCTCCCACAACAGCTCTCTGTACCTCCACAAAGCCAAATCTCACTCAGCTTGAAGATCCAGATAAACATCAAATCTTGCCAAACCCTGCAGGTGTGGCTGAACTCTGGCCTCTCTAATCAACTATGGAATTTTCTTCATTCCTTTTTCCTACTATTTACCGACTACCACATTGTCTTACAACAATATGTGTGTAAGCATTATCCCATTCACTGTAAAGACCACATTTCTGGTTTATGAGCATTTTCTTAAAAAAAAAAAAAGTGGACTTATTCAATAATTACTTTAATGATAGCCATCTTAACAACAGTAGAGGGAGCTCCTGAGCTGTTTGGATTAAGGACAACTGGGTACAGAGCTGAAAGCCGGGTTGGGAGGCCAGAATATTTCTTCAGTAAGCATCAAGTAACACAGAAGTCTGAGAGTAAAGATGGAATAGAAATGTCTGGAAATGGAGGTGCTTTGTAATGGGGTAATATTACTTCATGGAATTTCTCTTCTAGAAACAAACACAAAGACACTCCTGTCAGTCACATACTGGTAGAGTAACTTGTTAACTGATATTTTTTTCCTTAAGAATCAAGTCAATGAAAAAAAACTATTGTTAGTCAATGTAAAGACAGTTTTCAGATCTTGAATGAAGCTTAACTTCTCTCTCAGTGCTAGCTAGCTACTAAAGTGAAATTGTAACAATTGATTGAAATGTGTTATATATGTATACTGTATAACTCCTGGCTCAAGTATGAGTATTCAATGAACAGATGCTGTTTACCAGCCAAGTGTGAGCAACATCATGTAACATTTTATTCAGAGGTCCAGGTAACTTTGTATACAGAATTTTTCTAGTTTTGGATTTCTTCAAAATCATAAGATGACTCCCAGACTTTCTCTTTGTAACATTCAGTATTTCTAACCCTTCCTGCTGTAAACACAGTAACTCCTGTAAGGTATAAGAAGATCGAGTTATTACACTATCAAGTATCACACAGACATGAGTCCAGTTAGAGTGTGGGAGTGTACCAAGAAACCCAGACAGGGCCTGCACACCGTTCTGAGGTGGAAGGGAACACACAGAAGGATTTTAAGTAGTTGAATAATAAAAGAGAATTGTATTTTAGACAGCTACTAACACTACATACTGGAAATGCCACCTGATCAGAAGTCTGTCTAATCAACAACAAAAAGCACATCATTTAACCAAGCCAGGATAAGGAAACTTCCTCCTTCCAGATGGGTTTTGAGTTCTGATTTTCATTCGTTCCCTTCCAACATTCCTTCTGGGCCCAATTCTTTGCCTATCCCAGTTAGTTCATGTTAATTGCTTTCCAGAGGTAAATCAGTATTCCCACAGAAGACTTTTACAACTAGACTAATAAAACCAACCCTTATTGAAACTGAGTTGCAATATTTTAGCTCTTAATTTACCTACTGCTACATCACACAGGTCAAACTCAAGACTTAATCCTATTAGATATAAATATCAGAATTTAGACACTATGGTACATTTTCTATTTCCTCAAATATTTGAAATCGAATTCTCCATGCACACTAATTCTTGAGTCTGTTTTTTAACAATCACCTGAAACATAGCAATGCTCACAATTTACAGGTGTATTATAACCAATAAAAGCTAAACTGAACTTCTGAACTACCATGATGACATCGGGAAAGTGAGAAGCAATTCCAAGGCATTTTTTCAGATAATCTATTTCCCAGGTTTTTCTTAAGATATTCTGGCAACCCTCTGGCAACACCCTGAGCATTCCTAGTCACTTAAGATCGCAGCTGGCAAACTCTAAGCCTGCATTAGCCTGCAAAAGGCACTTCCTGCATCCAAAGAAATCTCTCTCAACACTTACAGACTTCCAAGAGAATGAGTCAAGACTAGAATTTCTCCCAAACAGCAACTGGCTTCATCTGATGAACTCCTGACTTGCCTGGCCCAAAAACAAAACTAAAAATTCTGTCTTGGACTAAGTGGTAGTGACACCATCTGTTAGCAAAAGGCATGAGGCAACTGTTCAGAGGCCCTTTGTGGGCAAAAGCCTGATGCACCAGGGTCTAGAGAAGATGTTCCAACCAGAGTTCTCTATGTAAGTACAAAAAAAGTGATTTGTTCCTACTCTACTAAGCTCTGCCACTACGCTAGGAGACATAAGAGACACCCCGAGGCTCCCCTGCAGCTCTCAAGAGGTCAAACTTGAATTCTCAGCAAATCTGTTACCAATATGTGGTTGTAAGAATGCCAAGTACCAACGTTCTTGGGAAAACATCAAACTCATTTTCTCATCAGTTTTTTTGTTGTTGTTGTTCATGTTGTTCTCCCAAAATGTGGCTTTACAAATAAGGCATAATTTTTTTTTTTATTAGAATAGGGGGAAGGTGGAGGAAGAGATGGCTAACAATAAGACAGGGAACACAAAACACCCACTGATATTTAAAACAAGATGGGCCGGTGTCAATCAGTAGGTGGCAATGGTGCCACAATGAACCAGCTGCCAACTTACAATGCCATGCCCACTTTCACACAGCCTGGGGGAAAGCAGCACCACCCTGCCCGACCGCGAGCACTGTGAGCAAAAGTGCACACAGAAAGAATTTTGTCATTTTAGAGACCTGCAATGACAGAACGGTATTTTGGAGTCACTATCTGTAATGAATATAGACCTCTGCCCAACATTTAACTATCATGTAAGATGTAAGAGCTTATTTCCAGTCGCCAAATACAGCTAACAGTTTCAAGAACTCAGGACAATTAGGTCTATATTTTTGTTCTCTCACTTACTGTGCCTGAGTAAGTGTCCTCACCAGTAAACAAAACAAAACAAAATAAATGCTTGCAAGGATGTGGGAAAAAGGTCCCCGAAAACACTGTTGGTAGGATATTAACTAGTACAACCATTATGGAAACAGTGGGTGATTCCTCAGAGATCTGAAAACAGATTTACGATATGACCCAAGCATCCAACTCCTGGGAATTTACCCAAACAAAATGGAATCAGTGTACAAGAGAGTTATCTGTAGCCCCTCGTGTTTATTGCAGCTCAATTAATAGCTAAGCTGTGGAATCAACCCAGATGTCCATTAACTGATGACTGGATAAAAAAAATGTGGTACATATACACACGTAGAATACTTCTAAGCCATACAAAATAAAATCCTGTCTTCTGCAACAAAATAGATGCACCAGGAAATCACTGTGCTTAGTGAGATAAGCCAGTCTCAAAGAGACAGATATTATATATTTTCTCTGATATGTGACAGTTAATACAGAATACCAAAAAAACCAAAGGAATAAAATCATCATTTGGGGACGTTAACCACTTTTACCCATTGTTTACACTCCCATGGAACTATGGTCTTCCTTTTTTTTACTTGTAGACTATTAAGATTAGTGTGGAATTAAGCCTGTAAATATAGAGTATATTAAGTTTACATCTGCAGAAATCAATGAAGATAGAGGAGAAGGTGGTAAGGGAAGTGTGGTTGTCTTCTTGGACTTGTACCTCTGGAATATGTAAAATCTGTTCCTTTTATGTAACCAAAAAGTTAATAGTAAAATAGGAATGACAGATTATCTCGCATGATTTTTGTAAAGAATAAACGAGTGGGGACAGTGTTGTGGCAAGGGATAAAGATACCACCTGAAAAGCCAGCATCCAATATGGGCTCTGGTTCTTATCCTGGCTGTTCCACTTCTGATCGGCTCCCTGGGGAAGCAGCTGAAGGTGGTTCAAGTACTTGAATCCCTGTTACTCATGTGGGAGACTTAGAAGAAGCTCCTGGCTTCAGCATGGCCCATTGCAGCCAATAGGGAAGTGAATCAGCAGATGGAAGATGCTTCTCTCTGTCTCTCTCTCTCTCCCCCTCTCTCCCTCGCTCTCTCTCCCTCATAGATTAATAATTCCTTAAAGAAAAAAAAAGGAAGAGTAAATGAGAAAAGCACACAAAATTCAGTGCCAGGGCATAGTGAATCTTAAATAAATGACACCTGCTATTACTGTCATTGATGATGAGTAACAGTTCAGATAGTAATAAGAACACTGTTATTGTTACCCAACAGTATACCATGTCCAAAGGACAGGACCAGGGTTTGAATCTGAGACTGTCCCATTCCAAAAAGAAGCTAAGAAGTGGAATAACAGATCAAAACTCTGCGTTTGACCCTCACAGGATGATTTCTTTTGTCTCCAAAAAAAGATCTTAATGCTTTCTAACGCCATAGTTTTACACTTCAAAATAGAGAGGTCTAAAACAGACAAAACCGCCTTTGGTGTCAGCTGTCAGGATAGTGGTTATCCTGGGAGTGGTTAGGGTGGGGAAGGCAGTAAAGGGAGGTTTCAGGGTGTGGATGATGCTCTGTTTCCTGACCAAGTTTTTGCTTACATAGGTATGTTTACTCAAAGATTCATCAACCACACTTTTTTAATGCATGCCCTTCTCTGCACTATGCTATACCTCAAAAAAAATGCACTGTATGTGAAATAGCTATTAAATTACTTTCTCTAAGTTGCTTGACTGCCATTGCATCATTGCACTTTTATTTCATTCATTTGAAACTGTGTTCTGTCCATGAACAGTTACATGGTACGATGGAAAAGGGCACCAGGTTTGGGGAGCACCCATCCTGGATTAGAATCCTGGTGAGGTCACTTACCAATTAGGTGACTTTGTTCAAACTACAGAGTCTCAGTGTTTGATTCCTCAACCAGAAATCAGAGCTACCATACCTATATTTTTCAGAGCTACTTTAAACATTAAAGGAAACGTAGGGAAAAACTTCTACCACACACAATGCCTGCCCATGTGGTAGATGTTCAGCATGAGCAGTTAGAGCCCTAGCTAGTTCATTTGGTAATCCAACTTTCCATCAGTTGATGAGCTATTGGTATACTAGTTTAAACAAAGAAGCTCAGTGAATCCAATCTTGGCTTCTGTTAATTTTTCCAATATCCTCATAGAAGGATGCTAGAAAGGGACAGGGACAAGGAAGGAAAAAAATGGAGGTAAGAAAAAAATATTCCCTGATAGGCAAAAGCCAAAGCACAGTGGAACTGTCAAAATCCATGAGTCCTGAGAAACCCCAGTCTTTGTGCTTGAGTCTTCTTACCAGTAGAACTGAACAACCATTTCTCTTAGTTTTCTCAGTATTCTGTTATGACTACCCTCAGAATTAAATAGATACAAGGCATCTACAAAACCACAAATTCACCCTTCAAATATCAAGCAAATCTGATTAAGTCATGATTTAATTAACCTCCCATGTTTCTCATGGAACCCAACAAAAGGCCCAAATAGAAAACAGGTGAGCTACCCATAGAGGTATGCTTTCCACAATATCCAACCAGACCTGTGCAAAGGGTAAGCAGATATGTACATGATTGGCTAACACAAAAATTGTACCTTACACTTCAGGTGTGTCAGATATGAGTTTTATCACTCCTGCCAGTTTAAAATCAAGTTTCTGTACTATTAATACCTTTACATTCACATCTAACTGAAGCTTACTGATATATATTTTAATGGTTATGCCATTATCCTTGAAGTAGGATCTCAGAGGGCATTGCAGGCTCTTGGTTGCCCAGCCTCAGCAGATAGTAAAGCCAGCAGGCAACATGTCAAAGTTTAGATTGCTGCCCACAGAACTTGCAAATCAATCTTGCAACTAAATGATTTCTGCCTTCTAGCTCCCAAACCCCTAACACGTCACTAGAAACAGGTGTTTTCTTTTCTTTTTTTTTTTTTTCAAAGATTTATCTATTTTTATTGCAAAGTCAGATACACAGAGAGGAGGAGAGATGGAGGGGAAGATCTTCTGTCCAATGATTCACTCCCCGAGTGAGCGCAACAGCCGGTGCTGTGCAGATCTGAACCCGTGAGCCAGAAGCTTCCTCCAGGTCTCCCACGCGGGTGCAGGGTCCCTAGGCTTTGGGCCATCCTCGACTGCTTTCAAAGACCACAAGCAGGGAGCTGGATGGGAAGCAGGGCTGCGGGGATAAGAACCGGCACCCATATGGGATCCTGGCACTTTCAAGACAAGAACTTTAGCCGCTAGGCCACCACGCTGGTCCTGAAACGGGTGTTTTCTATGCTGCCTACTAAGAGAATGATCAACTCTACCAAAAAGCACCCTCAAATAATCTACTTTTGCTAGAAAGTTGGAGAGTCTAACAGAGGTAAGTCCAAGACAAACTAGAAAATGAAAACAAAACAAAAATACTGCAGGGTCAAGAAACAGGAAGCCGAGAGGTGGAACAAAACTCACACAAAATAAATAAGGGTTCATGAATTCATGTTTTTGGATCAGGGGAAGCAGCAAAAATGTTTAAGAAGCAAGTAAAATCCTTTAAGAGCCCCCAGCCAGGCCACGGAGTGGTAGCCTAGCAGCTAAAGTCCTTGCCTTGCGCACGCCAGGATCTCCTATGGGTACAGGTCCTAATCCTGGCAGCCCTGCTTCCCATCCAGTTTCCTGCCTGTGGCCTGGGAAAGCAGTCGAGGACGACCCAAAGCCTTGATATCCTGCACCCATGTGGGAGACCTGAAGGAAGTTCCTGGCTCCTGGCTTCAGATCGGTGCAGCTCTGCCATTGCAGCCACTTGGGGAGTGAATCATCAGATGGAAGATCTTCTTCTATGTCTCTCCTCCTCTCTGTATATCTGACTTTCCAATAAAAATAAAATTAAATTAAAAAAAAGATCCCCGGGCCCGGCGCGGTGGCGCAAGTGGTTAAGGTCCTCGCCTTGCACACTCGGGATCCCATATGGGCGCCGGTTCTATCCCGGCAGCCCCGCTTCCCTTCCAGCTCCCTGCCTGTGGTCCGGGAAAGCAGTCGAGGACGGCCCAAAACTTTGGGACCCTGCACCCGTGTGGGAGACCTGGAGGAAGAGGCTCCTGGCTTCGGATTGGCATAGTATTGGCCGTTGCGCTCACTTGGGGAGTGAATCATCGGACGGAAGATCTTCCTCTCTGTCTCTCCTCTCTGTATATCCGCCTTTCCAATAAAAAAATAAATAAATAAAAATAAATCTTTAAAAAAAAAAAAGATCCCCCAGCCAATGTTAACATCCCTTGTCCTGATTACAAATGGTTACTTGATGATTGTCTTCAACAAATAAGGCAGGAACTCTGCAAATTCACTCTGATTCTGTGGGCAGTGATGATGGAGAGAGACGGGCCCTCAGCCACGGTCAACAGCAACATGCCTAGGCAAGAAACAAGCATCTATGCAGTACAACCGCATGAAGCTAGCAGGTGAGAGCCTGTTACATGTGTGGTTCTGTAAGCCTGGCCTGGTTAGTCCCAACCGAAGTACACAGACAATGGTTAAATCAACCACCAACGCACGAGAGCTTATTCCCAAGAAAAGGGCTGGGCTTAACAAGAACTCATCTAGATTGAAACCTCACCCTGAGAAGAGCCCTGGCAAATCTCCTACTAACCAGCTGCTCCCTTGAGACTGGCTGTGCCACGTGCCCGGTCAGATGTTCTTGGAGATAAAAGGGCCTGTTGCTTCTTGAGAGTCCTCAAGATCTGTCCACAGGGCTGGGACCCACGAGGCAGCCAAGGACACAGGGCCACCACTGCCATCACTAACAGAAAACAAGTGCCGTTCTGTGAACACTTCACGGCAGCACAGCTTGTTCCCATTTGAAAACATTCCCAGTCCAAAGAGTTTTCCTCAAGACTCAGACTTCTTGGCTAACATTCCCCACAGTCTCTCCCTGGAGATGGGAAACTGCTGGCCATCTCCTTTTACGTTCACCTTCTCCTGGGCCATTCCCCTAGGTCTGTGCCCAAGCTTCCTTTTCTCTCCCCGTCCCTCAGCACCAACACTTGTCTTGAGCAAGTTTGCAGCCCTCCACTCCTCTCACTCTGGTTGGGCACTGGAGTGCCCCTCCACCATGGGAGTCATTTCTAGAGTGCATCTGAACATGAAGGCCTGGCTTTAAAATTCCAGCTGCCCCACAATCAACACACACAGTTAATCTCTACCTCACTTGCCCACTTCCTGAAAGCCTCCTAAGCATCAGACACCCTCCAGGTGGAGAACAGCCCAGACCCCACCACCCACCAGGCCAGCACTGCTGATGCCATCCCATAGAAATGAAGCTCAAGTTCTGCCCTTCCAAGAGCAATAGGAAACACCATACACACCCTTCCCCGATTGTCAGAAAATGGCCCTCACTCTCCTCCCTGAATGTCTTCATTTCCCTTAAAGTTACCAGCACCCAGCTTTCAAACCTGTTATCACTTGGCAATGTCCCACCCCTCAGCCTCCACACAGAATCAAAGATCTATCCTTTCTCATACATGACTTCAAAAATGCCCCTTCATGTTCATTCCTCATTCTGAGAATCGTGCCAGTGGCTCCTCACTGCGCTATTTCCTCTGTCCACCTTTGACTCAGTGACACCCTCAACCAAATCCTTCATATTTAAACTAAACTTATCATCAGAAACATCTCAGTCACATTATGCAACTGAATTTTAACAGTTAAAGCTAAGATTAAGACTAGAAGGGGAGATATCAGATTTACAGGAGTGAAAAATAGAAGAAGGGACATGAACCCACGCTTTGAACAAATTCTGTATTCTCCGAAGGAACGAAGATAAAGTTCTTGATTGAGATCAGTGTAGGCAATGAAATTCTCATTTTTACACGCCCTCTTATCTAAGATGGCTTAATAAAATCCTCACTAGAAGCCCACACACTAACTGTTGTGTGTGAGCGATAAATCCTTTGCCACAAAATGATAATTTCAATTTTGTTTTGAGGGAAACAAATATTAGTACACTGTTTTGCATGAATATTCCCAGGAAATGATTACTTATCCATGAATATTCAGTGCATTAATTTGCACAGACCTCTAAGCAACCAAAATGCTGTTCAATTAATGGATTTCTTTAATAATTACCTTTAATGATTACCTTTAATAATTCTTTAATGATTACCTTATACTTACTGGCATTAAAATTTTCTTATACTGATAAGTTATACTCATCAAATATCATCTGATGGGTGACTATTAAGTGATTATGAGTTTCTCTCCCATATAAATATGATAAAATATGAAGTTCGAGTACCCCAATTCTGTCAGTAAGGAGACAGTGTCACCCAGTGATAAAAAGCATAGTTTGTGTTCAGAAAAATTATACTAATAGAACCAGTGGTTAAGTTTTCTTTTTTCTTGAAAAAAAAAAAAACTATTTATTTATTTGAAAGTCAAAGTTACACATAGAGGGAGAAACAGAAAGAGAGATCTTCCATCTGCTGGTTCCCTCCAAAAAAGGGCCACATTGGCCTGGGCTGGACCAAGCTGATGACAGGAACCAGGAATTGCAACCAGCTCTCCCATGTGTTCCACAGCGGTTGAGGCAGTAGCTGAGAGCTGGCTTAGAAATTGAGCAGCAGGGACACAAATACCATATAGGATGCTGGTATCACATAGGCGGCCGTTTATCCAATATACAGAAACACCAGCCTTCCCATCCTACAGTGTGTACAATCTAACTCTAAAAACCCACAGACTGGAGCAGAATAGAGCTATTCCCTGTTCTAGTTACCCTGAAGCCTTGAGGAGTCATACAACAGTGAAGAGTAAGTAGTTCTGAATGCAAGCTCCATTGGGAGGGCGGGAGGTAGTGGTGAAGGACTGTGACTCAGGAGTGGCACAGGCCAACTTTAAATCAACTCCTGACATTACCTAGCCCAGGCTAGGCATGAAGACCAAGGTCATTCCTGTTCCCTGCTTCACCATCTGCTCATCTCAGCTCCCCCAAAACTCAGCTATTTCAGAACAAAGAGACAAAAAGTAGTCATTGCCTTCTAGGTTTGTCCATCCAATTCCAAAAACTTTCCAACAAAGCCAAAATCAAGCTGAACAGACATGAAATCACCACATAGGTAGGGAGACTTAGTTGAAAATAACAAATTACTGAACCTTCCTCTCTGTCGAAGAGAAGGCTGGGCGCCTTGGCCCTTGACATCACATGCCAGTTAATAGGTACCGGTGACAAAGAAGAGTGCCACGTACCTGCCAAGCTGCAGCGTCCAGGCTTACAGCCACTGCCTGCAGAGATCTGCAGACAGTGCTCTTAGACTCCAGGTGTCCCCAACTTTGGCTTCCACTTCCACTCCTACTCACCTCTATGCCCAGGAAACACCAACTGCTCATAGGAAATCCTGTGGGAGCAGGTGCTCTGAACGTGATGTTCAATGTCCCAGATGCATTCACCCTCGCTCCAAGTCTCCAACCGTGAGTTTTACATGCCTGACCTAGGCAAGAGACACCCACAAAGGAATGTAGGCCAGATTTTATCAAACCTAAATTCTCAATCTAGGGGACTTCGCAGTATCATAGTCAAGAAACAATTAAAAATAAATAAATCAAGACTCTTGAAACAGCAGCCATAACCATGCAAGTATATACAAGCACTTGTTCATTCTTTGCATTAAATCTTCTCCATCTAGGTATATTTGATAGTAAATTACAGGCATTTAATTCTAAAAACTGAAGTCAAACTACAGTTCAGCTCAATTACTCCTCCCATAGTTCTTTCTGACATATCTTTGCTTATTTTATAAATCCATGAATATTCCTCTTGCCTACTTCCCACCAAGGCCAAAATAATCCAGGGAAAAAGCGAATGCCTGTTTTCTTCTCCTTCTCTCATATCTAGATCAGTGTCTACTCCCATCCACTCAAAAGAAGATGAATTTTAACTGCATCTTGTCTGAACAATTTGTTGAAAGCACATGGCAGGGCCTGGTGATGTGGCCTAGCGGCTAAAGTCCTCGCCTAGAGTGCACCGGGATCCCGTGTGGGTGCCGGTTCTAATCCGGGCAGCTCCACTTCCCATCCAGCTCCCTGCTTGTGGCCTGGGAAAACAGTCGAGGACGGCCCCATGCTTTGGGATCCTGCACCCATGTGGGAGACCTGGAGGAGGTTCCTGGTTCATGGGTTCGAATTGACTGCCATTGTAGTTTCTTGGGGAGTGAATCATCAGACAGAAGATCTTTCTCTATATCTCTCCTCCTCTCTACATATCTGACTTTGTAATAAAAATAAATGAATCCTTTTTTAAAAAAAAAAAAAAGCAAGCACATGGCAAAAAGCCTTAACAAGTACGCACCCTTGCATTTTGAACCCTTCTAGGATCTTACTCCAACAAGACAAACACTGATGCTGGCAAAACCATGTGCATAATAGCATTGCTTCATGTATGCTCTCACAGTGGGTAAATGAAAGCACTTCTATATCCAATGGAACATACTGCAGCTTAAAAATCATGCATTATTAGAATAAGAAAATGGGAATTATTCACAATTTGTTAAGTGAGGAAAAACAACACCATGAAGTTCCTAACAGTATGCCCTTTTAGTAAAATGAATGGGGTAGAGGAACTGCATGAGCATTCTTTGCAGGGAAGTACAGTACAGTGACTTTCAAAGTGCTGACCCAGGGCCAGGGAAGCAGGCACCACTAGAGAATTTGTTAGAAGCAAGCGCCCTACCAGAGCTCTACCAAATCTTAACTCCTGGAGTGGGCCCAGCAATGTGTACTTTCCACACAATCTTTGGGATGGACATGACATTCCACCCTTTGTACAGATGGAGAAACCGAGGCCCAGGGGAGCTAGACAAATCACCCAGGCCTGCACAAGGAAGTGTCATCAGATGTCAGTCCATTTGAGAGTCCCTGTTCTGGGTGGCCTTGCTGGAGCGCTTCTACATTGGGCTCTCATTGGACGTGTACTCAGAGCTCCTTCCAAGAGTACGTGCATCCTACATGCTGCTTGGCCCTCTTTGTGTTGATTTAGTGCTTCTATTACAAAGTTACTGATCTGGAAGATGCCTTTTCAGCACTCTCATTAGCATCACCATTAATATGGATGATGTATTCGAAGGCTATGATCAGATGCATGGCTCCAAGTGTGCACTAAATGCCAGCCCACATTAGCAATGACATTAAAGCTCACCAACAACAGAAGGGGGCCCTGATAGTAACTACACAGATGAGCACTCTCACTGCCAGTCTGAGGGAAGCAGCCATGTGGCAAACCCGTAAACACAACTTACAAACTGTTTTGCCTAGTACCTTTAAAATTGTGCAACTCTTGATCAATCTCTTATCTTTGGTTATAGTTTCCACATTTTTTCAAACTTCGCACATACATATACTCAAATAATTTATAATTTAGTACTCAAAAATTCAAAGTGGCTGAGAAAATCATCACGCTTGATCTTTAAGCTACAAATTCCTGAACAAAGAGGTCTCCCCTGGCACATTTATTGTATGCTGTTTTTTGGAGGTGGAAATGCCTTATTCATTCCCTAAACTATAAAGTGGATGAATGGAAAAGATGGTTGAATTAGGCCCAGGTGCTCCTGAGAGGAGAGAAATTATGTCCAGAGACACACAGATCTTTCTAATGACTAGCTTTCAAAACCTGCAAATACTCAGTCTTCAAAAGCCAGCTAACCAAACCAATATTTTCATGAGAAGTGATCATATCTTCACCATAACTTAATGAAGTCACGTGCCCAACCTCCTTACTGTTACAGACGAGAAGAATGATTAAGTTCCCAGAAAAGGACCACTAGGATCATGAGCTGGCTCCAGTGAGTTGACTCAGCTCAGGCTCTGCTGAACTGCACTGCCTCTGCCACTTCCCAAAGCTCTCCTCAAGTTTCTCAATTGATTCCCTACCAAGCTGGTAGCTATTTCTGTCACCAAGACTAATACTGCCATTATGCTCATCAATAGCTAGATAGTATTGTGAAAGACTACATATTGTAAATATATTTAATAAGCATACCAGAGTTTTATCTACTTCTACCTCTTTTCAGATTTCAGTATAATAGTGTCACTATAATGATCTTTTACAATAGATCCTCTCAAGATGGGAGAAAATTATTCATCTTCCTTAAAAAAAATATATTACCATTGAGGAAGTACAGGGTTAAAGCACAGAATCTGTCCGGCAACAGTCTTTTTGGAAATCCCTTGGGGACTGGCGCTATGGCACAGTGGTCTGCTTGTGATGCTGCCATTCCTTTGCGTGCTGGTTTGAGTCCCAGCTGCTTTCCTTGTGATCCAGCTCCCCTAATTAAGGGCATGGGAAAGCAGCAGAAGATGGACCAAGAAGTCTTGGCCCCTTCCACCCACATGGAAAATCCAGAAGAAGCTCCTGGCTCCTGCCTTTGGCTTGGTCCAGGCTTGGTTGTTGTGGCCACTTAGGGAGTGAACCAAGGGATGGAAGATCGATTCATACTCTCTTTTTTCTTCCCGTTTCAAATAAATAAAAATCAATCATCATATATACAACAAAAATCTTCTGGTTCTTCACCTCCCACCTCTTCTGGAAGCATCACTATTCAAGGTAAAATTCCATCACCAATGTTGGGAAAATGAAATTAGCCCCCTAAGATGACCCTAGAAGCATATCTCAGCTTCAAAGACCCAAAGCCAATACCATCCCCACTAGAATGTGCTTAGGGCACAAAAACTCCAGCAGAAAAACTAGATGGTCCCCTTGCCTCTAACTAACGCCTGTGTAAAAAAAAATAAAAAGAAAGAAAGAAAGAAAGAAAGAAAGAAAGAAAGAAAGAAAGAAAGAAAGAAAGAAAGAAAGAAAGAAAGAAAGGAAAAAGCTCCAGAATCTCCCGCCTCCCAATCACTGAGCTGAACCATAACCAGCCATGACCTGGCTCCATTTCCCTAAGTCTTCAAATCCTATAGAGTTAAGCACAACCCCAACTCTGCCCTCCCATCTGGCTGTTGCTGGCTGATGAGGTTCCACATACTAATGTCTTAGTAAGTGACATTAACATGTGGTCGAGCAGGAAGAAGCTTAACTAAAAGATCCAGAACCTTGATCCCAGAGGATCCCTTCTCTGGGTCTGCTTTCTTACTGGCAAGGTGGCAACCAGGAATTCATCATTTTATAACTTCTCATCTCATATGCCTGTATTTCAGCCATACTGTGGGTCAGAATGGGTTCCTGCTTCCAAGCACTGAGTGTAGATTTTTGCTTTTGAAATACAGTGTGGCTAATTGTCTGGAAAAACTTCACTGTTGACTTGTAAAAAAGAAACATACTGGAAACAAGGTTACAATTACGGGTTTTTCCTTGTGCCTGAAATATCTCACAACCAGAAGGACTCTAGAGACTATTTGCCTCCTGCTTCCATCATCAGAAATCGTATGATTAGGGCGTGTCTCCATCTGGGTCTTTGGAGGATCATCTGTCTCCAGCTAAACCCCAGAGAATGGTTATTTACATGGCCCAGGTACTTTTAATTAAAGTCTGTTTTCTCACTTATCTCTCTTCAGGCTACCTCATGGGCTTTCTATGAGAAAATAGCTGTCTCGTGGAGGCCGCCTAAAGCAAGATACACAGTAAACCAACAGCTGCAAGCATGACCTGAACCCAGAGTACTCACTCATTTACTAAACCAGCACCACGTCCTCTTAGGCGTGAGCTGGGAGGGGGCCCTAAAGAGCAGAGTCCCTGGTGTTTGGGAGCCTACACTCCAGTGGACACAGTGCAGGAAACAACACTGTGTTTGGGTAGTGTGTAAGCCCTGGGGGTGGGGAAGTACTGGGAGGCCTCTAGTTTCCTGTTATCTCAAAGACAGTTTGCCTTTGTTAGGCTACCCAAATGAGCTGAAGCCACAGGACTCCTTGTAAGCCTACACAAGCTGCAGGACCGGCTGGTGTCCTGGTTGCCCTGCCCTGAACCCCCGGGGTACTGGGAAAGTGGTGTGGAATGAGAAGGAAGTCCCTCACAGAGTTTTCTCTCTTCATTGGGGAAAGAAGGCCCGTCCAGAAGTCCCCACGACAAAGGAAGCTGGGCAAATGCACACCTGACCCATTAGCAGTGAGGAGAGGACAGCCGTGACAGATGCTGGACTCCTAGCCCCCAAACACATCCTGAGGTACTGAGTGTTTGTATCCTCTCCCTGCTCTGCGCCTTCCTATGTTAAAGCCCCAATTCCCAAAGTGACGGTGTCTGCAGGTGAGATATTTGAAAGTTAACTATGTCTCCATGACGTCAAGAGGATGGCGCCCCCAGGATGGTATTAGTGGCCTTCTAAGAATCAGAGTGCTTGAGCTCAACCCTGTCCTTCACTCTCCTCCTCTCCACACTCGCCTAGCCACTCCTTTCCCTGTGATATGAGGGCACATCAAGAAGGCAGGAGTCTGCAAGCCAGGAAGATAGAAAAGTTTGGGTCACGAGGAACCAAACTGACTGACAGCTACTTCTCTCTGTCACTACTTCTCTCCGTAAATCTGCCTTTCCAAAATAAACAAATAAATAAATAAATCATAAAAAAGAGAAGTGTTCAGTACTCATGGTATCTATAACCAAAACTTCACTAACTAACAAAAACGGAAAACTCTAATGTCTGTATCTGAAACCTCCCTTTTTAAAGCTAAGGATGTTTTGGCCAAAATTCAAATGTAAGCACTTTTGGAGTGGGGGTGGGCACCAGAACCAGGAAGTAAACTTCTCCAACTGTTTCTCCACTTGAACTCGGCACATTAATTCAACTCCCTCTGGAGCCTTGTGGCTCCAAGACGTCAGTCCCTATATTTTCCCACAGGCTGCCTTGCAGTCAAAGGAAAACTGACACAAGGTCATCTGGCCCCACGAGGCTGTGCGTTCCCCACGGACAGTTTTCTCCGTCATTTCATTTCAGCACACCCAGATGCAGAAGCTGGAACTCACAGATTAGAATAGAGGGGAAAAAAACCCACCCAAAACATACTCACCCAATGAGGAACAGAAAACAAGGAGGCCACATCTGGGCAACCAGAGATCAGGGGCCACAATGTCTGCAAAGTGCAACATCCTTTTTTTCTTATGGGAATGAGAAGAAAGGTCACTGTTTCAGGAAACAGTTCAAGACCAGGAAAAAAAATTTCATGTTACTCTGGAGTTAAAAGAAGCTTCGAGGAGCTAGCGCCATGATG
>NW_024466946.1:0-114538 GCF_017591425.1 Ochotona curzoniae
AGGAGGGAAAGATAAATAAATAAACACACACACACTATACCTCTACCTACCTGAAGGTACTGGAGACCGGCCAAGGTAACAAAGATTAGCAGGTTCTAGTTCCAACAAGCTAAACTAGCCCCACTCTTCCCTGTTCCATTCAAGGATTTTCTAGTTTGAATCTGCAGCTCACAAACTGACAAACTCAAGAGTTTGTGTTCAGCAATACCCAATTATTATGGAGAGAAAATCAAATGATGAATATGTATGTACTCAGTAAATAATACAGCACTGACATAAGTTATACACATATGCCCGTGCAAGTCTGTACTGTCTGTCTCTAAAAACTAAGCGACTCTCTCCTTTCCCTTCGGAAAAAGTAATTCATTAACCTCACAAACATAACTACAGTAAAGAAAATTCTTAGCAAAATGTAGATACTTCAAGAACAACAGACTACAAGTTATAGTATGTTTTAAACCTGATGCTAGGAAGCTTGGCAGTAGCCCTAAGTTATAGTAGAATCTCAAATCAGTCATTTAAATATTATGTGCCTTAATTTCCTTTCCTTGGAAGTGAGAATATTAGATTAAACCTTTTTTATAGCTCCTGTTACTAAACATGATGCCATCTCTCAGCACAGGGCTAATGTTTTAGGTAGAACTGCCCAAAATCCATGGCTTGATTGGGCTGAGAAGGTAGGGAAATTACAAATAATGATTTACATACAATGGAATTATACCTATAATTTACCTATTGGTGAACAATACACAAATACTTGACTGTACTTGGCTGTTCTTTCTTTCTTTTTTGACCACTTTGTTGTGAATTTTTCACTGACATATACATATATATATATATATATATATATATATATAGTTTCTCTTTGAAATAATTGGCTCAATTGCAGCCCTGAATCTCCCTCTTCCTGGATACTTACAAGGGCCATGAAAATGCAGCACTATACCTTTAATTTGCCCATGGCCATGATTCTTATCACTTTGATTCAGCAATTTATCCACTTTTTAACCCATACCACTAATCTGTCACTGCCAATTTAATCATTTCTTAGTATAAGTTATTCAATGCTTTCTTTATCTGATAAATTCTGCAATGAGTGAATGATACATTCATGTTGTTGTGTCTTTAATATTCTCATGTCATAAGTTGTGTATTTGATACAGTTTTATTCTATCTCTTAACTTTGCCACCCAATAATCTGGCACTTTTTATTTCTGCCTTAATTTTGTCATCAAAACAATATGGCAGTATTTCGTGACTCAATTTCTCTCCTTCTCTTATATGAAATCCAGAAGTCTGTTCAGTGATTTAAAATGACCTTCTCCAACCATAACCATGTCTCTCCTTATTCAGTTGCATATACCTATCCCTGTGTGTGCATTTTTATCAAGCAAAAATTAAGGAAGGAATTAATTTTGAATGGTATATGGTATTTTTAAAGGTGAATTAAATATTTTACTCATTGATTTAACAAACACTGTTAAATATCTACTAGATACCAAATGGGAGTACAAATCCAGAGATAGCAAAGATGAACACAATTACTTACCTACCTTCATGTAGTATATTATCACCATAGGGGACTAAGAAAATATTAGCGCTACAGGACAGCAGTTAAAGAAATACTGTGCAAACAGATGGAGGGGCAATAGATTCAGAATGGGCTTCACAGAGGCAGTGAATTCTGCCGACAAATTCATCATAGCCTGGGACACCAAAATAAAACCTACATATACTACTAGCATTTGTCAGAGATACATATGATCCAGCTAACTATTGTAATTATTCTTTTTATACATATCAGTTATTATTTTTATCAAGTTCCTAGTAACAAAATATTGTGTCATATGATTCAAAAATGAATTTTCTAAACCCACTGAAATATCAGTTTAACAGAAGGATAAAATGATACCAAGCCAAACTTTTGATTGTACAGTATATTAGAAGTAACAGATTTGAAAAAGAAAAAATAAGAATTCTGGCTCTAAAGTCTTTCAGGACTTCACAACATCACTTGCTTTTTTAAAAAATGGACAGGATTTATTCCTCAAATTGCTACTCAGACATAGCTACTTAAAATATCAGCAATTTTATCACTTGATAAAAATAGTGGACATACTAAAACGAAATGATTTATGTTACACTGAACTTAGAACTTTTATAGTTTTGAAAACAGCAATAATAAACACAATCAAGAAGAAAACTCGGAATCATACCTGAAGAAGCTTCCAGTCTCTCCAATCTGCTGATCAGCCAGTCAAGGGAGCCAGAAAACTGAGCACAGTTTTTACGATTCCCTCTAATTAGAGCCGCTGCAAAAGATACAAAAAAATTCCATACTTATGTCATTTTCTGTTTCAAAAATCAAAGTAAGCTAAAAGGAGTCCTAAAATGTTACATTAAAAAGTAATCGCCTCCCCAACTGCAGGCAACTGCCTAGGTTGCCTTGTACTTTAGCAAATAAATGTTACACTACTGGGAGACAAGCAGCCAATGGCTAGCAGCCAATATTCTGGGCCTGGTTAATGCTAGTATGCCAGTATACTTGTCCATTCTTTTTTTTTTTTTTCAGATATGAAGATATGTGGGAGGAAGTTGGGGAGTCCCAGGGAAGTTGAGACCAGGTGGTTTAGAGAGAGGAAACCAGAGGACATGTATAGGTCAGATCAGTGTACCTACCCATGTGGGAGATCTGGGCTAGGACAGGTGGCATCACCTGTCATGTACCAGTGCACACTGAAGCTAGAGCTGGGGGGGACCTGCCTGGCAGGGACAGGCCACAGTATCCACCAGTGAGTGTTGGGCCAGTGGATGGGCCATAAAAAGCTGGGATGTAAAATCAACCTGAACCTGCATATGAGAGAACCAGGTGGGGGGAGATTCTGTAGGGGATATATGAGCCCAGCCCTATGAATCTGTAGTACTCATTAGTTTGCATGAGAGCCAGGGATGGTGATGGGCCAAGCTAGGCGTGACAATCAAAATCAATGACACTCATGAGAAACAGGTTTGGGAGCAGACTAGGCTGACCCAGGTTACACTACCCACAGATACATGGGAAAATTGGGTCCAGGGGCAGACAGAGCCATAGTACCCAACAGCATATGCAAAGGCCAAGACTGGGTGTGTACTATAACAGGCAGGGGTCTAGAACATGCCTGTAAGTGTGAGATCTTGTGCTTCCAGTCGAGCAATTTGGGGAAGTCCCCTACTAGGCTGAAGCTCCTACTGGTGAGCACAAGAGCCAGGGCTGGGGGGTGAGGCAAGCTAAGTACCTCTTGTCAGCATACGTGTGTGCTGACTCACAGAGTATGCTGGGCTGAGGCAGCCCAAGTTTTAGCATCCATTGGTACATGTGGGAGCCAGGAAAAAGTGTGGGCTGCACCAGGCAAGACTAATTCATTGCTGGGTTTATGTGAGAGCATAGATGAAGGCAGGTTGGCAGGGTTAGGCCACATCTACCTGCAAGAGTTGGGATTAGAGGTGGGCTTGGCTGGGCCTGGCAACACTGCAGCATCTGTTGACCAGTGCCAAGACAGCCATCAAGATCTGGGCTGGGAGTGGGACTGGTGTAAGAACTAAAAAGACTCCCTTGTTAGGTTGCAGCTTCCACTGGTGAGTGAGTGCAAGAGCCAGGACTGGGAGCAGACTGGAGTGAACATAGCTGTAGAACCCCTCAACATGAGTGTGGGTTGGGTCCAGCAGCAGGGTATACTGGCTAGGCCTCGTACCTGCCAGTGCTTGCAAAAGCCAAAAGCCAGAGTGGCTACAGGATGGGATGGGCTAGGTTTTGACACCTATTAGTCTGTCTGCATGAGAGCCAGGTTTGGGGGGTGGTCCAGGAAGGGCTTGACTGCAGCATTCATTGGTGAGTCAGAATGAGAATGAGCCAGCTGCACAGGGATGCAATGCCTGCCAGTGAATGCTGGGACAGGTGGCAGGCCTTGTCCCTGGGCACCCACCAGTGTGCATGAGATCCAGGACTTGGAGCTGATTTGACATGGGAACTTGGGGAACTCGCCTTTTAGGCCACAGCTCCAGCTGGGGAGTGTCAGACCCAAGGCTGGGCAGCCCAGGAAAGATCAGGGTGCAGTATAAACGGGCATATATATGGGCAGGGTCTGGAGGTGGGCTGGAATGGGCCAGTTCATAGCACCTGCTGACAGATGTAAGAACCAGAATGGGCTTGTTCCCACCAGTTCACATGAAGACTGGGACTGGGGATTGGTGGGGCTAGATTAGGCTGCAGTAACGCCAGCATAAACTGGGAATTGTGGTAGGCCAGGCTACAGCACCTGCTGGCAAATGTCAAGGTGAAGTAGGCCATGCCAGATTGGGCTGCAGCATCCACCAACACATGCAAAAAACATGGGACTGGGGGTGAGCATGGTAGGGGAACATCAAGAACTCCCTGCTGGGCTACTGTTCTCACTGCTGACATAAGAGCTGAGATCAGCTGTAGATCCAGCTAGGTAGGTCTATAACACCCATTCACCTGCACATACACTGGTTTCGGGGAGGGTCAGGCTAGCTTAAGCTACCACATAACTGGCTCACGCAAGAGCCATAATAATTGTGGGTCAGCCACGCTTTGCCATAGCATCTGCTTGCTAGTGCTGGGGCCAGGTGCAAATCATGTCAGGCTATACCTCAGTATCCCCTAGCAAGCACAAAATCCAGGATTGGGAGTTGGCCTAATAGGGGAACTGTGGGCATTCTTCTGCTGACCTGCAGTTCCCACTGATGATCATGAGAGCAAGGGCTGGGGATGGTCCAAGCTGGACAAGGCAATAGCACCCAGCAGCATGCATTTGTGCTGCAGGCCCCACTAGTGTACACAAGGGCTTGCTGGGTTTGTGGTGGGCTGAGTTTGGCTAGGCTACAGTACCTACCAGTTTGTGTGGGAATGGAGCTGGGGGTAGAACTCACTGTACTGCATTCACTGGTAAGTATGT
This sequence comes from Ochotona curzoniae, assembly GCF_017591425.1. Classification (NCBI taxonomy): domain Eukaryota; kingdom Metazoa; phylum Chordata; class Mammalia; order Lagomorpha; family Ochotonidae; genus Ochotona; species Ochotona curzoniae. Next base: position 4,956 of record NW_024466946.1, read on the forward strand.
AGACTAATGTATGTGATGGACTGAACAAGACTCACACTAGCTGGAGCATGCAATAGTCAGGTCTGGGCTTACCCCAGGCCATGTTTCTTGGGTAACCAAACTATATCGCTGTACTGAAAAAAAAAAATCACAGGATATGTAGTCCGAACTTGGAATGCATATATCAGGACTGGGTCTCCTCAGTTGCTGATGCCTGTGCAGTGGACAGTTATGTCCAGACACACATGGGAGACATGAGAGAAAGCTCTTCTAAGCCTTCTAAGACAACAGAGTATGTCAAGTGCCACATCAGAGGATGGAAGGCAGAAGAGGTTGGACAACTCTCCTGGGCAAGCTTCGCAGCAAGTGTCTGGGTCTGCGGATGCACTAAGGTGGACCTTGTCGACCAAGAGACATTATAGAAATGTCTCGGAACTGTCAAAACCATTCAAGTAACCCCCTTGAAACATTCTTCTCCACATCAATCTCTAAAATGACATCGAATGACCATGCCCCATATCCAGGTGTTAATGCAGTTTGGCAACAAAAAGTTGTCCCTTCCTCTCCCCCTGCCAGATAACACCAGATAAAGAAAAAAATTGAAACATCTGTCCCACACTCCTTCCTCCATAACTTGACCCTCCACACCTTAATCAGAGGCCCACATACGCATACATCCTTCTCAACTGCAAATAACATTAACAATAAAGTATAAAAGAAAGAATAAATCATCTTCACAATGCAAGGGAATCACCTTCAATGAATCACAAACACCAAAAACAAAAACAAAGGATGACATTAAAAGACAAAAATTTATTAGTGGGAACTGAAAAGAAACATTGCTCACCAGAAGAAATATAGCTTGAGAAGATGACATTTCACACTGGGAAGTAAAAAAGAAGAACGGTAACAGAAGTCCAGGTAAGTCTGAGCAGCGGCATGGGCAACTGGATCCCCCAGACACTTGGCTGTGGCTGGGGGTATCTGTGCTGGCCAGGTTGCCTGCTGGGGATCCTAGCTCCCAGCCACTGCTGCTAGGCTGGGGCAGGGTCAAGGTTTGTCCAAGCCTGAGGTCTGAGAATTTCCTCCATCCACAGCAACCATGCTGGGGACAGATCTTAGACAGCTCTGGGCATGCTCAGGACCATGGCTCTGCCCACCACAGCCATCTTGGTGGGTGAAGTCAAGATAAGTCTGAGCAGAAGCATGGATAACTGGATCTCCAAGACACATGCCTGTGGCTGGGAGTAACCGTGCTAGCCCAAACTGCCTGACGGGGATCCTAAGATCTGAAGATCTTTATGGGTCAGATTGTACAAGTCCACATGGAAGTCCTGGGCTGGGCTTGTTAGCATGGAACATGGCTGACTAACACACGCCCATGCACACAAAGCTATGGCTAGGGGCCTCTTTGGTAGGGCTGGATCCCAGTACCTGACAGTGAGTGTTGGATCAGGGGATGGGTCACATTAGACTGGGCCATGACACCAATCACCACTCAAGAGAACCAGATATGGGGTTGAATTCTGTGGCGGATATGTGGGCCTAACCCAATGGAACTACTAAAACTACAAGTCCTGCTGGTTAGCTTGAGAGTTGGGATGGTGATGAGCTGAGCTAGGCATGACCATGGAACTCACTGATGCTCTCACAGCTGGGGCTTGGAACAAATGGGGTAGGTCCAAGATGCAGCACCTACACGAACACCCTAATACAGAATGTGGGGCAGGACATGCCAGGCTGCACCAACTCATAGAAAGGCCAGGGTGAAGGGGGAAGAACATGTCAGGTAATGGCCAAGCACGCGCTGGCATGCGTGAGATCTGAGTCAGGGAGTGCCCCAAGCAAGGGAACCTGGGAAACTCCCCTAGTGGGTCACAGCTCCCACTGATGAGCACGTGGTCCAGGCCTGGGTGTTGGGCAGGCTGGGCAAGGTAGCCCTATCCCTTGGCAAATATGAGTTGCTTTTGAAAGGGACCAAGCAAACCATAGCCCACTGGCAAGTGCAGAAACCAGGATGGAGTACAGGTCATGCCAGGCTAGGCTGCTACACCTACTGGTTTGCATGAGCCAGGGATGAGAGCAGATTGAGCAGGGCCAGGGTACAGTACCCTCTAGCAAGAGTTGGGAGTAGCAGCTGGCTGGGCCAGGTCAGGCTGCAGCATCCAAAGACAAAGATCAAGACAGGGGAGGGGCTATGCCAAGTTGGGTCAGAACAACCACTGGCACATACAAGATGTGGCTGGGATCAGGCCTCATTGGGGAGCTAAGAGAATGCCCTGCTGGGTTATGGGTACCACTGGCAGATGCGAAGGCCAGAGTGAAGCCTGTTGTCTAGTCTGGGCATGGCTGCAGTGTCCCTTGGCACAGGTCAGGACTGGGTCTGGGGTACGCCAGACTAGGCTAGACTTTAGCACCAATTGGAGCTCGTGAGAACCAGGATGGGTGTAGAATGGGCTAGGCTAGGTCTCTGTCCCTGCTGAGCCATGCGTGAGCTGTGTCTGGGTATGGACCAGGCTTGGCTGGGCTGTAGCACTTAACAGTAAGAACCAGAATTGGTAAGGGCAGGTCGGGAAAGGCCATTGTTTCTGCTAGAACAGGAGGTAGAATAAGCAAGATCCATGGACATACCGGTGTGCATGAGATCTGGCATTGGGAGAGGTTCTGATGGAGGAGCTTGGGCAACTCCTCTATTGGGGCACAGTCCCTGCAGGTGAGCACAAAAATCAAAAAAGGAAGCAGCCCAGACCAGGCCCAGTTAGAGTATCCACAGGCTTACATTTGTCTCAGGACTGGGGGAAGCCAGACTAGGCCATATCATATCACCTACTGGCAAACCAAATGCCAGAATGGTGTGTGGATCATGCCAGGTTGGGCCACAATGCCAGCCAGTTCACATTAGGGCCAGGATTGGGGGCTGGCTGGGCTGGCTACGCTGTAGTCCTCACCAGCTTGAACTGGAACTGAGAGTGGCCTGGAATGGATCAGGCTACAGCACCCACTGACAAATGCTGAGGTGAGGCAGCCCATACCAGGGTTTCAACACATGTGAAACCCTGGGGAGAGTGGGCAAACCCTGTAGGGGGGTTGCAGGGAGTTCCCCTGCTGAGCTACCATTCCCACTGGTCAGCCTGAGAGATGGGATTGGGGGCAGACCAGGCCGGGCAGGGATGTTGGCTTGCATATAAGATGGATCGCGGAGAGCCAGGCTGGGTGGACTGTACCTATTGGTACATGCATAAGCCAAAGTGGGTGAGGGTTGGCTGGGCTTTGCCAGAGCAGCAGCTAGTAGATGCTGGCACAGGGGGGAAATTCTGTGGAGCTAAACTGTAGTACCACCTGGAGAGTGCAAGATCCAGGAGTGGGAATGGGCCCATTAGGGAAACAGTGGGCACTTCCCTCTTGGGTTTCCACTCTGACTGGTGAGCACGAGAACCAGGACTGGGACAGGCAGAAAGTGGCACCCATCAGCACATGGGCTGGATAGTGGGGCTGGTTGGTTTGAACTAGGCTTCAATGCCCTTTGACGTATATAAGAACTGAATGGGATGTGGGACAGACAGAATCAATCTGCAGTACATACTAGCAAGCACAAGAATCAGGGCAGGGGATGGGCCTGGTGGGGGTTATTGCAGGTTGTTCCAACTAGGCTTCAGCTCCCACTGATTTGTGTGGAACCTTAGTGTGCAGTGGGCAGGATTGGGCTAGGCTGCAACACCCATTAATTTGTGTAGAAGACAGGGCTGGAGACAACTGACCCAGCAATTGTGACTAACAGTGTGCACCTAGGCCAATTTGGGCAATAGTCTGTGTCGGACCCTGTATTGGCACACATATACAAGAATCAGATCTGGGATCACCTCAGACGAAGTTTCTTTGGGGATCTCCCCAGCTGAACCACTGGACTCAGGATTCCAAACATGGATTAAATTACAGCTTCCACGGTCTGACTGTGGAATGCATGTGTCAGAGTTGGGTCTCAGTGGCTTCTACAGAGCAGTAGACAGCATATCCAGATACACATGGAGGATACGGGAGTACACTGGAGTCTGCAGAGGACACCTAGTACCAAAACAGAGGACGGAAGACAGAACAAATTGATCGACTCCCCAGCAAAGAGTTGGAGGTGAATACATGGGCAAAGAGAGACTCTAAACTGGACTACTTCAGCCAGTTGTGTCTGGAGAGATTTCATTGTGATTGGAGCGGCATGATTGGCAGCCATACAGAACTGCTGAGCTATCAAAACCACTCGAGCAGTGCCCTCAGAGCATGCCCACATTGAAGCATGCCCCACATCGGGGACCCTGGTATGGCTGGGAGGCAGGGTGTGTTTTCTCCCCTTAATTCTCCTCTACCCCCCTCTGGATATAGAAAGGAAAAAACACAATGTCAAAACAATGGCTTAACCCACTTTCTATCTAGCACTTGTCTCTTTGCACCCTAATCAAATATGTAAAAATTATCAAAATATCAAATATGTAAAAATTATCAAAAATGAAATTTTTACAGAAGTTAAAAAAATAAAATATGGCTGAGCAGCTAAAAAAAGAATGAAGGGTATCAATGCATAGTCAGTTCATTTGGGTACTAACACTCATGACTTTTAATTAGTCATGGGACTAAATTATTTCATATCTCTCAAACCGAATGTTTTCACTTACGTAATGAAGACATTAAAAGTGCATCAGTTTCCCTACAAATGTCCCATGGAACATGAAGAGAAGTAACTAGAAATTATCACAGTTTGTTGCAAGTAGAAGTAACAAACTGACATACATAATAAATGGATGGAAAGGCTGACAGCATCTCTGAAGAATACATTTTTCTGTATCTCTTCTTCCTGTGTAGAGATTTCCAATGCATGTTAATCTTGATCTTTAAGACTGAGATCTATCTGTAGCAATGAAACTTATTCTGACTTTATATTTTCTATACCACTTTTGACTGAGAAACCTTTCTTTTTTTAAAATTTTTATTATTACAGAGAGAACAAACTTTGTGTATTTTACATGTAATATTTTAAGATGATGGCCATATTTCCCCTCTCTTTTCTTCCTTTCCTTTAATTTTTCTTTTTTTTTTTTTACCAAAATATCTACTAGATAATGAGCACTAATTTTTTTAAGAAATACATCTAGCTGAAGGCCATGGAGAAGTGAGCCCTTGAAGAACATTTTGAGATGTAGAACTGCCTTCCCTAGGTCAAAGTGGGGAACTTCCTCTCCCACAACAAGAGACTGAAAGAAGAAACTCAGGAGAAAAGAGAAGAGCATGCTCTGTGATACTCATCACAGCAACCCTATTTACTCATCAAAGATTGGGCTATTAAAAAAAATAACAAATTCTCATAATAAATTTGTATGCAATAAAAATAATTTTGAATATAATCTGTGAAGAGTTAATCTGTAGCCAAGTTATTACACAATCTCATTGAGTAACGAGGTGACAACAACACATCTTATGGGAAAAATAGGTATCCAAGCTAACTTAGAAAAGATACAGGCATATAAAAGAAAGCCTTTCAACTATATAATTTATAAATCTATAATCTTGACCAAACTAATCTGCAAGGGAAGGAAGACAGAGCTGATGCCTCAGAGGCACGCACATGTACACCAACATACACAAAGATCAAGTATGCATGTGTGCATATGAGTGTGCAAAAGGCTTGTGATTTGCACAATGTAATATACTTTTAAAACCATATCTTTTAGAATTTATTCACTAAAGTGGACAGTGAGGTCTAAAAGTCATTTATACTTTCTAATTATTTGCAATTCTTGTAATAAAAAATTTATTAATTTGGTATTATGCCATAGTGGCTTAAGCAGCTACCTACAATGTTGGCATCCCATATGGGCACTGGCTAGTTTCTGGCTGCTCTATTTCCCATTTAGCTCCTTGTCAATGGTCAAGAAAAGCAATGAAGATAGCCCATGAGTGATTGGGCTCTTTCTATCCACATGGGAGATTCAGATTAACTTCCTGGATCCTGGTGTCAGATATTCAAGCTTCATTATGGTGGAATCAACGGATGAACAATCAATCAATCAATTTCTCACTTTCATTCATATACTCTATCATCCTCATTCCCCCCCTCTCTTCTATATATCACCTGTCCCTTGTATATTTAAATTTTTTATTTAAATGCATCAGGCACTATAGCTAATGTGAAGGGAACTTAAAAAAATGCAAATATAGTGCTATAGCTTATAGGTCTTTCTGTTATATTTTAGGCTCTTTTGAATCTGAGGTTTTCTCATGTTATGCCTTTCCACGGTACATGAAACAGAGATCTTACGTCTTAGTTCCCAGACTTCTACATAATAAGAATATTAGTAATTGATCAATCATAGTACATCCCATGTACAACAAAAACATTTTGAGTGAAGTTCTTAAAAACGATGTGCCAGTACATTGAACTCCTTTGATCAATGCCAATAATTAGCTAAACCTCCAAACTTCTATCCTATCAGCATATGTAATGTAGGTAACAGTGACAATTCATGGCATAGATAGACACACATAACAACCTGATCTAATGATATTTTCATTTTATAACACTGCAAAAGCAATATGCATCCAGCTGAAATTGTGCTTTGAATGTTGGACAACCACCCATTAGTCACAACGAAATTCTATAATGTGCTGAGCTATGATATTCAGTATATTAGATGTATTAAATACATTAGAACTTACTGTATCTTTAACTTATGATAAGTGATTCCAGATATTACCCTATTATAAACTGAGGATCATCTATATTATTATAATATCCTGTGTCTTCATGCTTGACTGGCCTTCCATAAAACACTCATATAATCAATTATAAATGAATGGAGGGTTTAAAATCTCCCAAGAAAACTCCCTCACTTTTAAATTTGCACAACAAATATTGATTACCCGCTTTGTGCCAGGTCCTATCTTAGGTACTGGAGTCAACGCAGAAATCAAATGCCTTTTCCTCTTGGACTTGACACTTGGAGCCTTCCAATACTTTGAAGATGCTCAAAACAGCATGGAACATTAGGGGGTGATAAAATTGAAATCAACATTTTTTTTTTATAACTTCTTGATTAAAACGAAGACGATCCTAAGCCTTGAAAACTACACACTCAAATACACATGTGCACAAATGTTGCTGAGGAAATTAAGAAACTAATGTTATAGAAGCTTCTTGGAGCAGAACAAGAATTCTCCCTGTAGCTGGATGACCCTATGAACTTGCAGTTTGATGACTTCTGCCTAGAAAGCTTCCAAGGTGAGATCAAAGACTGACTGCTTTGCTGCCTCAGCCTATACGACTGTATTTCCTAAGGAGGCTTGAATATCTCTCATGAAAGTGGCCGCCATAGGGCCCGGCGCGGTGGCGCAAGTGGTTAAAGGTCCTCGCCTTGCACGCCCGGGATCCCATATGGGCGCCGGTTCTAATCCCGGCAGCCCCGCTGCTCCCTGCCTGTGGCCTGGGAAAGCAGTCGAGGACGGCCCAAAGCTTTGGGAGGAAGAGGCTCCTTGCTTCGGATCGGCATAGTATCGGCCGTTGCGCTCACTTGGGGAGTGAATCATCGGATGGAAGATCCATATCCGCCTTTCCAATGAAAAAATAGTGGCCGCCATAGTGTCACTGGGGTCCATTAAGAGCCATCAGAATAGGCTGGAAGACTTCAAGAAAAGGAGTCTGCACACAGACAAAGAAAAGCAATGAACAGAGTCTTACAGAATAATCACTGCCCTGCCATAGGAACTATATGAAATAGGAACTCAAACTGCAACAGTCACCTGCCAAATCCAGGAATGCCAACCTTCATTTTCTGACCATGGTCAGAGGGCTTGCAACCAAACAGCCAAGGAAAAACCGTACAATCTCTTTCTCCCCTTCTTTTACCCTGACCCAGAGTCAAACAGAAGTTTTGTTGTAAAGGAAAAGAAAAACAGCAGCATGGTGGTGATCATCTATTCTTCTTAAGAGAAATTAAGACTGGAGGAAAATCATCAGTTCGATTTCCAAGTCTGTTCTCACATACATACTATGCTACTCCTCCCCAAACACATCTTATTTGAATTGCCTTTCTGGAAGGAATAAGAAGGATGGACTCCTGATAGCACAAATCCCTATTAAGAAAAAAGGCATCTCATCAAACTATAAAATGAATCTCCATATTAAATATGTTAATGGCTGCCACTGTAATTTGATAGATAAGACTACTAACAAAAAGGAAACTAATAACATCTTGTGTCTAAAGTGCCTCCCCAAGATTTCCTGGAGAAGAACATGGGGACTATCTGCATGACCAATTGATGGAATAACATCTGGTTGGGCAGGTGTCTAGACCAGGTGCTTATTTCCTGCCTTAACTGGCCTTTCCTGTGTTTTATGCCATTTAGGAAAACCAGTCTCCCTGAAATACTAGAAACAATAATCTGGAGATATAAAAGAAACTCTAATTGCTAAATCCTTTTCAAGTCTGCAAGGATTGAGAACCTGGTCATTTTTGCCATCCGAAAAGAGGAGCAACATTCTTTCATATTTTGAATCTTCAGAAAATAAGCATTCACAGCTTCTCAAAGATCCATTCCTCAGATACATTTGGAAAGTCATCCTGGCTTAGAAGCCTCCCACAGATAACTGTGTGGATGTCAGAACAACACTGTCTATAGCATCCTAAGGTCTTGCAGATGGTTGCTCATAAATCTGCTTTTGTCATCTCCACCTAAAGCACATATTCCATATATCCATGTCATATGCTAAAATTGTTATAAATCATCATTTCTACATTCTTCATTTTCCTCCATGCTAAATGGAGGCACCATAGAAAAAAGGAAAGCAAAAGAATAGGCCTCTTGGTTTACAGAAAACCCCAAGAGAGGATTCAAAATCACAGGGAGGAAGCTCAAAGAATTTGGAGTTGATAAAAGCTTGGCAACCAAGTAAGGCAGGACAATTAGCTAAAAGCATGTCATCAGACTCTACTTATTGCTTTAGGGCTGATATTTCTCCAGTCAAACCATTATGTGCAAGGCTACCTGCATTACAATTATACTAAATTAGGCAAAAATTATCATCAGCAGGTGTTTCTTCTTTTACATATCAAAACTTGAAATCATTTTACTAATTATTTTCTGGCTATGAGATCTTTTTTTAATAAAAGCAGAATGTTAAAAGACATTAAATGAATATATTTTAAAAAACAGTTTAGGATCAGCATTGTGGCATAGCAAGTAAAGCTGCCACCCATGATGCCAGCATCCCAAATGGATGCCAGTTCAAGTTCCAGTTGGCTTGACTGTACTCCTGCTCCCTGATCTCAGCCTGAGAAAGCAACAAAAGACAGCTGAACTGCCACCCAGGTGAGACACCCAGAAGAGGCTTCTGAACTTGGCATGTCCAAGCCCTGATCATCACAGACATCGGAAGAATAATCCAGGGGGTGGAAAATCAATGAATCAATCAATCGATCTCTATCTCTCTCGTGACTGATCTTTTAAATAAGTAAATAAATCTTTCAAAGCAGTAACAATTATAATCCTATCTAAATCCCACCACAGAATTAAAAATATATTGCATATAACTGGAGAGATTCTCCTTTTCATACTTACATGTAACTATTCTAATCTTTTTTTATTAAGTTACAATTAATGTATTGTTTTTCCCCATCAATTGCCTAACACTGGCCAATATGCTAAAAAAAAACTTAAATATAAAGTCAATGCTTCTTCATAGAATAGGATATAACAGAATACATAGAAAATGAAAAGTAAAAGTTCAAGATTCCACTTCCTAGAAGTGACCATCTAAAACTTTCGTGATACATGTATAAAAATATACATTTATCTACACATTTTTAATTCTACACAGTTGTAATCTTACTGAATACATGATATATGTTTTGGTTTATTTTCTCTTAATATCTCACCACATATTACCATACTATAAACAGCAGAAATCTAGTTTGTTTCATATAATTTTCCAACACATGCTGCTTATATACATTACACTACATGAGTATCCTTTAGTTCATGTAACCAATACCCTATTGATAGGATAACTGTTTCAATTTCATGCTATTCCTAAGTAATTTTACAGTAAATACCCTTTATAGTCAGATGCATAAATATTTCTACAATTCAATCTCTCTTTTTAATAAAAGATTTGTTTATTTTTATTGGAAAGGCTGATACACAGAGAGAAGGAGAAAAAGAAAGAAAGATCTTCCATCCATTTGTTCACTCCCCAAGTGGCCACAACAGGCAGGGCTGAGCTGATCAGGAGCCAGGAGCTTCCCTGGGGTCTCCCACAATGAAGCAAGGTCCCAGGACCTTGAGCCATCTTCCATTGCTTTCCCAGGTCACAAGCAGGGAGCCAGATGAGAAGTGGAGCAGCCAGGACACAAACCAGCACCCATATAGAGCCAGAAGCCTCCCCAGAGTCTCCCACAATAGAGCAGGGTCCTAGGACCTTGGGGAGTCCTCCAGAGAGTATGTCAGGAGCTGCTGCGGATGAAGCTCAGGTGGCTATCACAAATGCCAACTCAGAGTCCATGAAACAGATTCTAATTCTAATGCTTTTATCCAGTAGCTAGCAGCATGCTTCAACAGGAGGAGGATGAAGGGAGCCAGGCAGGAAACTAGACGAGAAGTGGAGCTACCAGCACCCAAACCAGTGCACATAAGAGATCCTTGTGGTCGCAAGGTGAGAACCCAGCCATGAGACCATCATGCCAGGCCTAGAGTAGATGCATTTTTTAATGCTTTCAATATACAGTGATCATAATCCGTAGATATGAAACTGACAGCTACAGAGGATCAATTGCAGTAAGTGAACACGAGCCGACCTACACGCTGTTAAGGACTCAAATATAAGTAGTAATACTGCAATCAGAAAATGAGTAGAATAATAGGATGCAACATCTTCTGGCTGCAAAGAACTATACGGATTTTTTTTCCCCTCTATTTTGTGATGAGGAAATCAAGAACTACTGTGCATCTATAATAATCATGATCCTGTATCTTTATAATAAGGTTTCCCAGAATTCCCCCATATCATTTCAAAAGGTCCTAAGTGAAGCTCCTTTATAAAAGAAAAAAAAATACTTGAAGCAGAAACTGGAGAAGATAATTTTACTTTTGTCAACAGAAAAAGGATATTAACAATAAGTGCACATAAATGAAACAGAAATAATGAAAGAGTAATTAAATGCCATGTTAAGTACCTGATGTTTACTGCCAAATTTAAGCCACATAACTGACTGAAGTTATTGCCAATTTATAGATAACATTTGTGATAAAAACAGGTATCACTTTTTCGTGCCTGTAATTTTTTTTAAATGCCACAGATCAAACTCAAACAATGGGATAATAACCTTAAAACAGCATTTTTACTTCTTCCACTTGCTGGCTGAGAAAACAGCACCAATTATGTTGTGTAGCCAAAGTCACCCTAGTGACAGAGCTGGGATTAAGAGACCATGACAGACACTGAGAGTGTCATTTTCTCATGAGTTGTTGCCATTAGATCAAATGTTATGATTCTGTTTTGCAGGAAAAAGAAACTCACAGAAGGGTGATCAGGCTGGGTTTGGACAAGCGAACTACAGATATTGGTGGGAGGTCTCTGCAAAGTATTTCCTAAATAATTCAATAAATGTGTATTAACTGCCTTGCTAGCTGAAGCATGTTGCTAGCTGTGGATAAAAACATTCCAATCAGAATCTGGTTCATGGACATTGAATTAGCATTTGTGATAGCCACCTGAGCTTCACGCACAACAGCTCCTGTCATACTTTCTGGATAACAGCTTGGCAGGCTGAGGGTTTGATCCCAATTTCAGGAACAGGCTTCCACTCATTCAAAGCCAGTGTAGGTAAACTTCACTTCCCTTGTGAGAATGACTGGATTGGTAATATCATTAGCCATGGCTTGAGCTAATGAGAAGTGAGGGGTGGTCTAATGGGGCATTTAGAGAAATAGTATGTTCTATTTCTGGAAGATAACTTTTAGGAGCAATCTAACTTCATTTCTCTGTCAGTACTAGTAAGTGACAGAAACCAGCTGGTGACATAAAGGGAAGCCAGCTTTGGAAGAAGCTGACCCTAAGTAAGGAAGAGTGGAAACATACAGAATTGTTTATGGGAATATGGACAAGTTATTGGACCAAATGCAACCATTTGTGTGAGGCTGCAAACTCCCTTTGCTATTGAAGCTACTTTGAATGTAAGCATTTCGTTATCTCCAACTGAAAACATCCCAGTGGATACATCTCCCCACTTGCAATGAGGATTTAACTTCCTATTTAAATAGGTTACCCATCTTAAAATCACATTTCCAACCATACTGAAGTAAAGTCAAACCACAAAACTAATTATGGTGAGGAATTGTGCTAACACCCACCAAGCCTCCAGCATTTTGTAGAAGCGTTTTAATGCTGACTCAGTAAGCTCTAAAATAAATTAAATGCCCAAGTAACTCTGCGAGTTCATAGAATATACAAGCTTGAGGGAGAAGTGGTTCAGAAAGATAAAGCTTAAGTGTCAACTTTGCTGGAATGAAATTTTTCTTCTTTTGTAAAAAAAGATGATACTCATAATTCTCTCTGCTAATATTTTTTGCCATATATATCTGAGTACATGACATACGGAAGGAAACAACAAATGGAGACATTATGATGGGAAAATATAACATGCATATTACCCAGATTATCAACCATAAAATTCTCTGTACATTATCCATTCTATGCTGAAATACATGGAGATGACCCTCCTCTTTATTTTACTCACATAATTTATCCAAGGTTTTCATATTATAATATCAAGTGAAGCAGTTAGAGCGTGGTGTTAAAAAATTCTCATACTTCAATCTCCACTAGTTTCATAAATCCAGTGCTATAGCACCCACGCTTCCAATGAAACAGAACCTTTACAATTCTAGCAGCACAAAATCCTTAGTCTGATGATTGTTGCAGACAAAAATAATAAATCTAGGTTCCCATCTGGCTTCAATATTCCTGGCGTGATTTACAGAAATGCTAACCTTTGGGTTAAAAGACCAAAATAGCATGTATTCAAATAGCACAATAGCTCATCCAACTGAAGCATATCAAAAACTAGCAGACACAAAGGCTTATTTTCTAAATAATATGACTGTAAAAAATTAATAAAGTTCTATTATAGTACAAAAAATAATCAAATATTTGACTACCCTTCATTCTTCATTAAAATACATGCTCTCTTTCATGCAGATGAGTAATTTCTGTCAGGATTCAGCCATTTAATTAGTACATATCCACTGATTATCTACTGGGTACCGGACATTAAGTTAAATAACACAGATATAAAAATCAGAAACTCACTGTTCTCTTTCTTGAAATCCAACACAAAAACAAGACAGGAGATAAACGCTACTGATGCAAGCAAACACTAAATGCAGAGAAAGAAGGTAAGATTGTGCTTAAGAATTGGAAGGAATCTGAAGAGCAACCAGCAGATAGAAACATACGAAAGAAATCTTGAAGGATATATAGGAATTTCAGAAAAGGTGAGCCTAAGAATTCAATAGAGATGTGAAGTTCAAGAAGTTATCATATGGTTCAAAGTGGAGGAGTAAATAGTGGAAACACACACAACTGGAAGGGTTAGGTTGGGCCTTACACACCCGGAGAAGCACAGTGAACTTCAGTTTCTAGAAAGATAAGGAAATAGGATAATTATCTAAACAAAAGAAAGTGAAAATTAACTGTAACACACTAGATAAAACCAAGATTTGGAGGTAAGGGCTAGAGAGGAGAAAAAGACTCCTACCCATGGTGGTTTTTGTCATAAGGCATTGAAGCATTATTCAAGATTATCTTTTCAAAAATATTTGCAGCAAGCAGCCCTGGAAAGAGATCGTGTTCTCTATAGAGAGCAAAGGACAAGCAGGCTTATAGCACATTATAACCAATATGGAACCTTGACACTCGGGATTTCTTCTCTGTAACACAATCCACTCTGTGCAGTTACCATTTGTTCCTTTCACATTGTCCTATGAAAACTGGGGACCAGAGAATGGAATTTTTATAATAATGCTCACACTCTGGCCACAGTCATTGTATTAGTAATGAACTGTACCACTTTGCCCAGACTGTAGTCTAACTTCTTAGGGTGCAACTGGGAAAACTTCATATCCTTTACAGTTCTTGACAAGAGACAAAGAGGCAAGTAGAACAGTTCAGACCAAAATATCAAAGAACTAAATCTGCACAGAGCCAACAGGAATTCAGAGTAAACCATTTTTCTGTATTGCTTACTGAAAATGTCAGGCATATCTAGAAGTTGCCAAATGTAGATGCTAGAAACAAAGGAAAAAGAAGCAGGTCCTTGACGTGATGGGATTATAAGAAAAGAGACCTTTGTAGGATTAACTCTAGAACTCAAAAGAAAATACTCAACATACATCTATGGGAAGACAACTGATTAAGAGAGTGCAATGGGAAGCCTTGCCAGTGTAAAGCCACAGCCAGCTGCAATTCAGTTGAGAATACCTCAGGAGCAGTTGGTATGGAAACACACAGGCCAGGTACTCCCTAAGCCTCACATTTTAATAATAGATCCAACAGAGGTGCCCCTTACAACATGTCGTTTACTAGTAAATCTCCTCTTGTTTTTAACCTGTAAACCACATCCTGCCTCAAACCCTTCTTCCTTATACCTATGTGAACCTCAGTCTTTAAAAATCCTTTGATGTTAATAAACTTTGGGCTACTGACTGATGGTCAATAATCATGTGTATAAGGAGCGGCTCGGTGCACAAAGTCCATCACTCATCAAAGGACAGCACACACATCTCCATACAGACTTCCCTCTAAATGCCAAAACTACAGTCTAAATGTAACAACAACAAAAAAAATCTACTGCTTCTTTTTAACCAAAGGTGAAAAATGCACTGTCGTGGCTAACTTCCTCGCTTATAGATGGGCTTAGACACTAAACATCATTGAATCTAATCCAACAAAATTTAAAATTTTAACTGTTAAGAGGCATGTTATAAAATTACTGTACCTGATACAAGAGCACATTACATTTGTCAGCCTCCAATGCCTTGAAAACCCAAACGTAGTTCTTACCTAGCAACTCATACAGAGAATTCAGAATGGATTTCCAGGACTCCCCCGCCTCTCTCCCAGCAACATCAGCAAAGTGAGCTGCACTGCTGTAGACATGCAATCGGTCTACACACTCAAGCACAAGGTTGATCATTCCCTGCAAGGTTCAAAAAAAAAAATCACCATCACAATTTCACTTCTACTCACAGGCAACAAATACCATGCTGATTGGGACAATATATCTGACATAAAGCAAGTCTGTTAATCACAATCAAAATAAAATCATTCAAAGGACAAGAAATACATTTGCATGTGAAATGAAGTGATCTTCAAATAATTCAAATGAATTTTAAGAACTGAGTGCTATTCTCAAACAGCACATGTACTTAACACTTAAATCTGCAAAATCTCCTCCTAGACTAACTGAAACAGTTAATTGTGGCATTTGCTGTTTTTGTGACATAAGCATAATGGCACACCTTCATTGATTACTAAGCTTACAAGCGTGTTGCCATTATTATTGGTTTATGTGGACAGTTCCTTGGTTTTCATGTCACTGTGGTTACTGGAAAGGTCATTTATCTTGAATACATGGTAAAAATCTCTTCTAAGCATTAATGTCAATTTCAAAGATATTAGAAAATAGCTTTAGCACCAGAATAAAGATTTAGAGATTATAAGAATCCATCAATGCTCAGTAATCTTTTCCTTAGACACTTTGCTAAAGATTCTTGCCCTCAGGAAAAAAAAATCATTATTCTCCATATAACGTACACTGAAAAAGAGCTGCAGCTCTCACTGAGCTAGCCTGATACACTCCCCATCAACCAGAGGAGCTTCACAAACTCTTGACTTCACAACTCTAGCTCCAATAACAGCATTCAGACACTAGACATGTCACGTTGTCCTTCCCTTATTCAGTTTAAAAACTGTGATATGTGGACCAAGTGCAGTAGGCTTGTAGCTAAAGTCCTTGTCTTGCATGCACAAGATCCCATCTGGGCACCTGTCTGTGTCCTGGCCACCCTGCTTCCCATTCAGCTCCTTGCTTGTGGCCTGGGAAAGCAGTCAAGGACAGTCCAAAGCCTTGGGACCCTGCACCTGTGTGGGAGACCCAGAAGCTCCTGGCTTCGGATTAGCTCAGCTTCAGCCATTGTGGCCACATAGGGAGTGAATCAGCGGACAGAAGATCTTCTTTTCTGTGTATCTTGCTTTCCAATAAAAATACCATTTTAAAAAAGCATGTCATGCCAGCTCATCTTAGCACTGCAAGCTGGAGCGAAGTGACATCAATCATGAATATGTAACACAGGCTAAAGGAAAGGGTGGGTTTTTCCATCCACCACGGCCAGATAGAGCAATTTCCAGAGTGCTCTGTCCAAGACAGCTTCTACCACCTACACCAAGTTCCCTTAGGATACTGAAACCTACTGAGTAGTCTGGAAACCCTGATGTTTAAAAAACTATATTAATTTAAGTACTTTAATGTTCTGTATTTATATAATCACCAAGAAGCCAACTCTAGCACTGAGAAATGACCACATGACACATACACACTGAGCATACACACACATGAAAAAGGAAGATGTTTTATCTTTTAAGATGATCATTTATTGACAGAGAAATAAGACTAATTTTCATATTCTACAAGGCATATTTCCCCTATTTGTAACACAGCTGTTACCCTATGCTTGACACCATAAGGCTGTCCAATAGGTGCAGAAATTGCTCCATCAAGAAGCTGTTTCCCCTGGGAAGGACAGAAAAGAAAAGAGCACTGGCAGCCTTACCTCTTCCTGGAAGAGGTTCTGTCGGTTCTTCAGAGCTCTCAGTCGGTTCTGTTTGTCCTCATGCTCCAAGTGCTCATCTGGTGGGTGGAAGTAGCCGATCAGGTCTTGCAAACTCAGACTCACTGACTCAATGGGCAAATCCACTGAGGAGGCCTTTACTTTCTTGCTGAGAGAATCAAGGCCCCTAAATAAAAAGCAGAAACAGTTCTTTTATATCTATGATTCACAATTTTATTAGTTTTTACATTTAGGGATGATTTCACTGTAAATGGAACATATAAAACATTCTGTCTTTTCCTCAGGAAGCAATAATAAAAAACATTTATTCCAGACATGTGTATGTTGTAATGTGTATATAATGTTGTGCTATAAAAACCATTATCTGGAGCCATTCATGTAGAAAAAAACTAGGTGACTAAAAGAATCAATGCCTATAAAACCAAAAGCTTACTTAGGAACCAACTGCTTTTCAATGTCAAGCAATGTACATTCTCACATTTCAGCTGCATTTTTCCAGATTCACAATCTGACATTTGCTTACAGTTTGCTTGCTGAAAGGGGTTTCTTCAGTTTTGCTATCAGTGACACTAGCTTACCATTCCGTTTAACTCTTGACAGTTAGAAACAAATCCTCCAATGATGTTACCATGACATTTGGTTAGTAACTACACAAAAAAATATTTCAAGATGTTCTATTATCTCAAAGACATGATTTAGAAATTAATACGTAATGATGTGTTTTCCAGGCTTCATGGGAAATCATTCGGCATTTACTTTCTGATCCTGATTGGGCTCCCTATGACTTCTTTTTGCTTCTTAATCATAAAAACAAATATACAAAGCGCCCTCGTCTTTTTTTTTTTAGGTAATTATGTGACATAAAGACTGCATTTACATAGTTAAATTCCCAGGACTCTTAAATTTCTTGGAGATGGACTAAATGGCTGGTATTATTACATATAAAAATGTGTTAAATTGATGCAGTTTCTTTTGAGAAATTTGCATTTCATTTTCATGTGTTAATTCCATCTTCTCATGCACTGTATGTTGTACCTTCCTGTGTGTATTCACATAAGAGGACAGAACTCCCCGCTTGCTTACAAACCTGAACATGGCAGTACTACCATCATCACTTTTGCCAGGGGGCGAGGGAACAGAATTCACAGATGTGAAATCACAAAAGAAAAATGAAAATGAGAAAAGGTGAAAAGATCTTGATTTATATTCTAATAGGTAAAACAGAGATATCTGAATAGATTTTTTTCTGATTGCTTTTTGTTTACTTACTAATTTTATTGGAAAGTAAGATATACAGAAATGAGGAAAGACAGAGAGGAAAATCTTTCATCCACTGATTCACTCCTCAAGTGGCCACAATGGCCAGAGCACAGCCAATCCAAAGCCAGGAGCCAGGAGCTTCCTGTAGATCTTCCATGTAGGTGCAAGGTCCCAAGGCTGTGCACCATCCTCAACTGCTTTCCCAGGCCACAAGCAAGGGACTGGATGGGAAGCAGAGCTGCCAGGATTAGAACTGGCACCCATAAAGGATCCTGGTGCATACAAGGTGAGGACTTAAACCACTAGGCTACCATGCCGGGCCCCTGGTTACTTATTTTTTTGCATAAGAACACATTCTAGGGCCCTGCACGATAGTGTACCGGTTAAGGTCCTTCCCCTGAACACACCAGGATCCCATATGGGTGCCGGTCCTAATCCCGGCAGCTCCACTTCCCATTCAGCTCCCTGCTTGTGGCTTGAGAAAGCAGTTGAGGATGGTTCAAAGCATCGGGACCCTGCACCCGTGGGAGATTCAGAAAGAAGTTCCTGGTTCCTGGCATCGGATTGGCGCAGCACCCGCCATTGCACTCACTTGGGGAATGAATCAATGGATGGAAGATCTTCCTCTCTGTCTCTCCTCCTCTCTGTACATCTGCCTTTCCAATGAAAATAAATAAATCTTCAAAAAAAAGCACACATTTGAATAAATTTTTAAAACAGAATCTCAGCATCAAAACAAATGTGGGATTTTTAAATCAGTCTCTATATATTTTGCAAATGTGCACAAATTAAATGGATACCAATATTTTAGTCTGAAAAAACACAGTTGCAAGTAGTATATACCTACTGAAATTTGAAAGCCTTCTAATATTTTTTAGAATATAACAGAAATCTTTTACTTAAAATAATGTACTTTCCACATTATTAAGTATAAATACTGTTCAAAGTTTCTGAATTAAACAAAAATTATATGGACACAAAATAGTGATTACTAGAGGCTAGGAGGGATTGGGCAACAGAGGGAGTTTGAGTATCAGGTTCAAAGGCAGAGTTGGATTTAGAGAACGAGTTCCTGGTGTTACACAGCACTGTGGGGACACTCAAGTTCACAATAACCTGAATATATCAAGTAGAAGAAAGAAACCACAAGCTTTGTCAAAGTCAAAAGAAGGTTCAAGTTGATTACTTTGTTTTGATCAATATGCCTGTATATGTCTAATGAAATGCCACAATCAAATCTGTAAATACATATAATTATTAATAAAAATTTTAGCTTCACTAAGAAGTTTCTGAATATATTAAAAAATTACATAAATGCAGGACTTCTAGTAGAATATGACCATTTAACTAACATCCATGTTTTATGTATATGATTATCAAGACAACTAAGGTTAATAACCACAAAAAAGAAAAAACGAAATAAAACAAAAAACAAACAAGGAAATAAAACAAAATGAATTTTAATTTAAAAAAAATATGATCGGGCCCGGTGCAATGGCCTAGCAGCTAAAGTCCTCGCCTTGAACGCGCCCAGGATCCCATAGGGGCGGTGGTTCTAATCCCAGCAGCTCCACTTCCCATTCAGCTCCCTGCTTGTAGCCTGGGAGAGCAGTGAGGACGGCCCAAAGCCTTGGAACCCTGCACATGTGTGGGAGACCTGGAAGAAGTTCCTGGATCCTGGCTTTGGATCGGAATAGCATCGGCCGTTGTGGCCTCTTGGGGAGTGAATCATTGGATGGAAGATCTTCCTCTCTATCTCTCCTCCTCTCTGTATATCTGACTTTCCAATAAATAAATAAATCTTAAAAAAAATATGATCTGCTCAGTTAAATATTAGAGAAAGAAAGAGGTTTTTGTGTTGTTCATCCATGGTTTTGTTAAGGAGGTTATAAGGAACTAAGACACTTAAAAGGTAGATTTTTGATTCCTAAGAAAAAAAGTGGAATATGTCTGATGGATTGATAGTACAATGAAATCTAAAAGAGAAATACATCCATACACAATTAGCAAAGAGATGTTAGACTCACCTAAATAAGCACTGCATATGTTATGTCAGATTTCAGTTAAGTTTCAGCTGCTTTTTGGCAAAATAAATTGACAAGGACATGTCTACTTCTTATGAGACAACAGCAACAACAAAAACAGGCAACTTAAACAGCATAAACACAACACAGCACATTTTTTACAGGACAATGAATATCAAGGGAAAAGGAATCGGCACTCCTGAGAGAGGAGACACAAGGTGCCTCTGGAGCTTCCCAAGTTCACTGCCTTGAAGAATGTGCAGGCCACGGAGAAGCTGAGAGAAGCTGAGAATGCAAGGCTAATACCATACGAACAACTCCCTGAGTTGAAGAGACTTTGATAAACAATTCGGGGGATCAAGGAAACTTGAGTTTATAGACACAGCCCCCCCCAAAAAAAGTCACCCAATGGAGAATCCAGGAAATCTAAACAAGATCCCCTCAAACACGTAGTCGAAGGACAGCCAACACATCACATGAGAAAGCTATCAGAAGGAGGAAAAGAAGCTCTTGTAAGATTAGAGAAACAATCACTTTCCCTTACAGAACTGAACTAATCCCTTCTCCACCAGCCTGTGTGAGAATCTCGTAATTCACTTGACATTGGTTAGAACACACAGAGGATCTTGCCTCAATAGCGGACAATAATAAGCCACAGACTGAACACGGTTCTACCTATCAAAAACAAGCAAAAAAAAAATGCTAAAAGTTGGACCCCAAAAGAATTATACCAAAGTAACTTAAATGCACTGCAGAATTTTTCCATTGCCCAAGAAAATGACATTGTTGGCAACTATACATGTAAAGAAGCATAAAACATAATCACCAATCAGGAGAAGCATCAACATTCCAAACTGTCAATCTTGATTTGATACCCAGTGAAAACATCACTTCAAATGAAGGCAAAACAATAATATCTTTCAGACATACAGACCTGAGAGAATTACTACCAATAGGAATTTCTTTATAAGAAAGGCTAAAAGAAATCCTTCTAGCTGAGGAAAATGATTTCCCAAGGAAATACGAATCCATGAAAAGAATAAATGAGTATTTTAATTCCTAATTATGGATATTTTAGATGTGCTTATTATTTTTATAACTGTTTTCCAAATCAACTGGCTGTTTAGATATAGATGATTAAAACGGAAAATGGAGTTCATAGAATCTATGTAAGGAAAATAAATTATAAAACAGTGAACACTGGAAGGGAAGTAAACTACATCAATGTTCTTACTTTAAGCAGGTGATAAATAGTTAAGATGAATGCTTGAAGCATCAAACAACCACGGAAATGAAAATATAGAGTTAGAGCTAAGAAGCCAACAAAGGAGATTGTGTGAAACCATACAAAACACACAATCTGAAAGGGGGAATATGAACAAGAAGCAGCTGTGTAAAATAATAAAGATTTTCAAAGAGTTCATAAAAACAAGTATAATGAAAAAAAAACCTATATACAGATTGTAAGTTTTTTCATCAAAATAAATTATTCTTTCAATTCCATTTCCCTTAAACTTTGTGAGATACTCTGCTACAAAACAAAAAACAATTAAGCTTAAGTATTAATTAAATTTATTAAGCCTATTGTATTCATGAAAATGAACACAATTATAAATACTTATCAAATTAAATGAAAACCAAGATCCAATTCTTTATTTCCTAAGTGGAAATTAAGAACACTACATATTGCCTAGTATGATCTATTTGAAGCTATGTATTGCCTAGTACAATCTAAGCCCACAAATAAACTAAAATGAAAAGAATTCAGATAGAAAAAACGAGGTTGACGTCAAAGAATAGCTATGTGGCTGTATTAATACCAGAAAATATAGGTGGAGCAAATAATGAAATAAATGCTTAGAAAATGATGGTAACATCGCATACACAATACGGAGGGATGGTTTATAAAAGAAGCAGGAAATATGAAGTGGAACAGCATAATCATGAGTGGCAAGTGTCTCCTTTTTGGAGCACCAAAAAGTTTCAGGATATAACTAACATAAAAAGTGCTTTAAAATTCTTTTCAACATCCACTATGTTGGGAAAAATACTTAAAACTTATTTATGATGACAGGAAATTAATATTTGTAACATAACCAAGATTTAAAATGGTCTAAAAGAAATAATACCAAATAATATGGGAAACATTGAAAGAAAAATATGTGATGAAATAAGGTTAACAAGTATAAAATACATCCATTTTGAAATTCTCAGATAAATGCAAATTTTAAAAATGTATAATGAAATTCTTTTTTAAGAAATGTATGTTTGTATATTGATCTAAATCTGCAAATCTGTATATGTACTGTTACACATTTGCATATAAAATGTTTATATTTATATGGATAATATTTATTAAACTGTATAAATGTTCCCCATCACAACTGCACAAGCTAAAGTTACAATCATCATCAGAAATTATATTACCAAAAATATATTAACAAGTGTGATTCAGTTTGTCAATACATCAACATTTTCATTATAAAGCAGAATCATTTTATTGCTTCAATGGAATTTGAAAATGAGCAATTTTTGACAATTACTAACTGCATTGTAAAGGGAAATTAGATAGGTCCAACAAATGGACATGTTTTAGAATAATCCTGATCTGTGCTTAACAGTTAAAAACTACACAATTTCTAAAAGCACAATCTCTTTTTAGAAGTTCATTTAAAAGGCATAAAATTGTTTAAGTATACCTTTATTAGTATGTTCTGTCAAACAACCATAGTCTCATGACCATGTCATATTTTAGAAATGTCTGTCAGTAAATCAAATAAGGAAATAAAAATAAAATCCCAAACAACCACAACAAAAGCAAAAGTACCTTATAAATCTATTGAAAAGGAAGACGGTGCTCCGGATAACTCGCGCTGTGCGTGATTCTTCATGCTGAGATCTAGATAAATTTAAACCATCGTCCATGTGCCCTTCATGGTGCATAATAGCCTGTTCAGAGATAGGAAAAAGGCCATTATTTCCAACATGTCTTTTCCAAATCAGAGTAAACGAGCAGTGCATTCCTAAAGATGAGCGATAACAGCAAATTGAATCCAAAGGAAGGCAAAAGGAATTGTAAACTTGTTGTATTTAGATAAAATTATATATATGCACAAGTGCCTATATAAGCCATATATTCAATATATCCACTTTGTTGTAGTTTTAAAAGATGATTCAATAAAATGTATTGAGTTTAACAAAACAGAAACCTGAAGTATAGACACATATCAAAGCAAAACTGTGAAGAAGGAAGTAAAGAAAACATTACACAGGTACACCAGTGGCATAGCACTAAATGATGTCTCTAAATGATGCTTACATTCTAAAGAGTGAATGTATTGGTTATCCTTTCATTATATTTTATATTTTAATTATTTTTATATTTTTTTATCACACTTTATATTTTAACTCTCTTGAAAGTGAAGCAGCAAAGCATACATATTTCCATATTTATTTACTGAAAGTGAGAGAAAGAAAGCAACTGGTTTATTAACCATATGGCTACAATGGCCAGGGCTGGGCCAGGCTGAAGCCTGAAGGCACGGGCTTCCTGCAGGTCTCCCACACAGGTACAGGGGATCTGCACTTAGGCTAACTTTTGCTGTGTTCCCAGGTGCACCAGCAGAAAAATGGATTGAATTGGAGCAATAGTATCTCAAGAAGTACCTATATTAGATGCTACCATCATAGGCAGTGGCTTAAACCACTATAATACAATGACATTCTTTTAAAAGAATAATACACTATCGTGAAGCTGAGTTTACACTGGGAATTAAGTCACTGTAGCATAGCAAGTAAGGCCATTGTCCCTGTAACACCTGCAAACCACATGGGTACTGGTTGAGCTCTGGCTGCTCCAGCTTCTGATTAAGCAGATTGGTTATGTGTTTGGGAAAGCAATGGAGGAGCGTCCAAGAGCTTGGTCCCCTGCATGCATGTGGCAGACCTGTAAGAAACTCCTGGCTTCTAGCTCCTTGCTTCTGATCAGCCCAGCTTTAGCCTTCATAACTACCTAGGTAATGAATCACTGGATGGAAAATCTTTCTCATATTCACTTACACGCTCTGTCTTTTCTGCCCTCTCTGTACAATTCTGCTTTTGAAACAAATAAAATAAATCTTAAAAAAAAAAATCTATTTTGACAGAACGTTCACTACTACATCAGCCCTTCACTTTGCAGATGTCAATGTAGTTCTCCAAGACTCATAACTGTGCAGTGTTAATGTAGCTGGAGAAATGGTTAACACCAATTCAATTCCAACCCCAGACCTTAAAAAAAAAGTTTCCACTGGAGAAACATGGAGTGCCTACAATGGTTCTAGCATAAAGCTAGATACTAACACCAGTCCTCAGATTATAGGAAACGAAACCAGAAAGCCACAAGGTTTTTTCATCTCTGGCCCTTAAAATGCGCTGAGCTGAACTTGTTTATCTCTAGATCTTTGGCCTCTGGGGACCTGAAAACAAAACAGCTTCAGAATTTCAAACCTGAACACAAAACAAAAGAGACAAATGTCATGAATAGTTAGCTGAGTTAAAGAAGCCATGCTGTATGATTTCAATAATATGAGATATGACATCACAAAAATCAATCTTTGGAGGGAAAAGATCATTGAGAACATTGCCCCTGGGGAAAAGGAAGCTTGATTAACCCAGGAAGAAATACCAGACAATCTTCTGTGGGAACTGGAAAGTTCAAAATGGAGAGAAAAATATAGTGTATTTGTTGGTGGAACTCTACAGTTAAGTTTCCACAATTCAATGATATCTCCAAGTTCTTAAGATAATCTTAATCATCTCCTGGGGCATGACAAGTGGATAGAAACAACAAAAACAACAGTGAGAAAGAATTACAATGCTGAAAATGGAAGATGGACACACCAGGACTCCTGGGGTTTTTTTTCTCTCTCATTTCATTTACTTCATATTTGATTTTTCTATTAATAATTTTGTATCAACCAGGTTCACTTGTAGAAACTAAGGAATACATCAGAAATATCAAATATATCCGAGTAATTGTATACTGAAGTTTACATACTTATATCAAAGACCTTGACAAGTGATTTTCTCATCATAAAGATGACGACTCTGGAAAGAATAATGTCTGAGATTCTCATCCAACTCTCTGAGGAAGATGCTACAGGGATTCTTACAGCCAAACCCCATTAACAAACATCAGTCTCCAAGGTCACTGAAATAAACACTACCCATTCTAAACAGATCACAGTAATAGTGACTAACCTATACTAGTTGTGTATAAAGCTTTTTGATTCATATTTTGAAAATTCAATTTCTGCCTCACTAAAGCCTTCCTTTCCAAGTCTCACATTTCCAGAAATAGTGTCTTGTTATGTAGCTTTGTGCACTGTGCCGCAAGTTGTATATAAAAATATGAGCAATCTACTGCCATTTATGCCCTTAGGAACTCACCATTAAGACATAGGCTAGAACTCTGCTTTCAGACCAGAGATGGTCTCCCCAAGACTGTTGAATTTATCTGGACAATAAGATGCTAGACTCTACGCATGGTACATGCTTGCAATGAAAGAATCATGACTGCATTTGAACTGTACTAGTGCAACAAGATAGAGGAATCCACCATGGGGGAAGGGTATGGAGAGGGGTTGGGGGAACCCCAGAGCCTATAAAACTGTGTCATAAAATGAAATGGAAAAAAAAAAAAGACATGCTAGAAAATAACAGAGTATACCTAAAATTCAGGAAGTTATATACATATTTTATGAATATACAAAGGTGTGGCAAATAAGCTGAGATAGTCAAGAAGAACTTCTAAGGTAGTCTTTAAATTTCACCCCCGACAGAAAGGAGTTAGGGGGGCAAATGTTTTAAAAAGCATTTCAAACAAAATAAGCAGTCAAGACTGAGGCACAGAAAGGTGCAATGGCATTCAGAGGGACTGATAGGGTGTGCTGTTAAACAAAACTGACAAAAGAATGGGGGGATGGAACTTGGGGAGGATACCACATCATTATCAAAAAGTGTGGTGTTTGTCTTCTAGGTAGAGGAATGTCAATGAAGGGTTTAGAGTATCATAAAGGCTAATGTAAACTAGGCTCACTAAGCCAGAATCCAAAAGCAAGTACATTTAGTCAACTAATATTTATATGCATGAATGCTATAACACTATATACATCAATGATGTATTGTCTAGAAACAGGTCACCTTACAGAGATCTTCAGCAGGTGGCTGAACAGGTTAACTACCTTGTTTTTTCTTATAACATTTTTTATTCACAATAAACGAATAAATTGTCATGTAAACTGTGTTTGACATAAACGTACCTTACGTTGTATAGATCCCATTCTCACTGATTTCACATCCACAGACTGGTAAGTAAGCCACAGGCCTGTATCTACATGTTGTATGTAGCATATGGAGTCACCATATTTTATTTCAGATGTTCCCATGCCATCAATTTCTTTTCTCACTCCTACATCCAATTTTTCCTAAGCATAGAGAAAAAGAAAGTAAGCAAATATTTTTAAAATATTACAAAGTATGAGCTTTAACTTTTTACCCAAAACTTTAATTCAGCATCTGGAACTATAATTTCCAATTTGAATTTCAGAGATCTGAAAATCAGAGATTGCTAAGCAAATCTCCATCTACTGTCTGAGTCCCCAAATATAATAAATATTTCTCTCACTTCCCATTTATTTATACTCCTTCTCCAATAAGCTCCTTTTTTATTTTTCTTCCCATGTTTAACTCTGATCTTCAGCAACTTGTCACATCTTCAAATTCTGCACAGTCCTTAAAACAGCAAAGAAGGTATAATACGTTTCCTTCTTGTGGTTTCTTATCTTTTCCTTCCTTGCACTCACTTCCTTGTTAAATTTACCCAAAATTTCTTTCATCATTGATTGACTCTTGTTTGAAATTAAGTTATGATTATACAAAAATTTTTGAATATACCTACAAGGATTATGACTACTCTATCAATCAAAATTAAATTAAAAATAGCTGAAATTTTTAATACAAAAAGGTCAAGGCCATGGAAGAAAATGTACAATTATCAACCAAGCTTTTATTAAAATAACCATTATGCAAATGTAGAAAAGCTACTCTAAATAAGTTAATAAACCATTCTAATTTCATTCTATAAAATAAGTTAAAACTGCTAATCTACTTATACAAGCCCCATCAGTAGAAAAATTAAATTCTGGAGAAAATATCACAAGGTAATTATTTATTCAGAATAAAACAAGCAGCTTTTAAACATTTTTTTAATCCAAGGAAATTGGTTTGTAGTCCATTTATAGGTTTGTGGACTGCAGTTAACAAGTCACATATTTATTATTTGTAAAGTTGTGTTTTATTTTTTTTAACAGGTTCACATCATTCTCTAGATTTAACACTTAATCGTGATATTTTAAGATGACTATGTTTAATACTTCTTTCAGTCATGTAGGAACTTGTATGGTGCAACAGGAAAAGGTAGTGTGATCAGTAGCTGAAACACAAAAAACCATTCATGCTTTTTGCCTCTTATAATTATTGTCATTTTCTATACCACAAACTTAGAAAAATTCAGATGAAAATGAGTCAGTAGCTTTTAAAACAACAATTATAAGCATAGCACAATCCAGCAGTGACATACAATAAAAGCATTTAAGACAATTGCCTGTTTAACTAAAGTATCCAGATTAGATAAGCAGTAAAAATACCTGTTAACTATATTCATATATCTAAATGAGTTATCTTTACATGAGACATCACTTTCTAATTCTGTGTTTGTTTCTGAGATACTCTGCTTTAAGAAATGATGGAACAATTTAGCTATTAGACAAACCCTCACATTATAAATTTTGGGGAAAAATATAAAATTAAATTAAAAGCACTTGTAAGGGACCATATACTGGGAAAAATTGGATAGATTTCTCTAGAAAGGCAAATAGCACACTGGCCAGATTTGTTCATTCAATACCTTTTGCTTCAGGTAAAGCCCTCTCTGTAATTTAAGCTAAAGAAAGCTGCTGTCCCATGAGCTTGTAGTATCAGAGGATATACTTCAGTACTCACTAGCAATCAGAAAATTGGATGAGTTCAATAAATCCTTGACTAAAAAGATACCCAAAAATCTTATAAAATTTGTACAAATTCTTGCTGACTGCAAGAGCAGGCACACTAAAGGGAAGCCTAGTATAATCGAAAATGAAAGGAGTACCAATGGCTCAGTAACAATGGCACTGAAACTGAAGTTTCCATCCAAAAAGGATAACTCCCTGTAAGCCAAGGTCACTCTTTAGAAGAAAAAAATAAATAAAATTCAGAACTTCCTATGATATGTCATTTCTAATATCCCAAATAACATTGAAAATAAGGAGATATGAAGAAACAATAAGAGCCACACTAAAAAAGCTAAACAAAAACCAAATTTCTTTTTCTAGTTCTTGAAGAATCTAATTTTCAAGTAGATATTAAAATGGTTCCAGAAGTAAAAAAAGATTGACCTAAAACTTTTTAAGTGACAGTCTGATATTAAGCACACCAAACTGATTTTAATGTGAAGATAAAACCATCTGAAAGACAAGAGCCTTGTTAAGTGCCATATAGGCATCAGGTACAACAAATAAGACTCATCAGGAAAGCAAAACTAGCCCCATAGGATTGAATTCCTTTTTCTTTGTTTGTTTCTTTTTCAGATTTAGTTTACTTGGAAAGCCAGAGTTAGAGAGGGAGAGACAGATCTTCCATCCACTGGCTCATTCCCCAAATAGCTACAATGGCCAGAGCTGCGCTGGTCCATAGCTGGGAGCCAGGAGCTTCTTCCAGGTCTCTCGTGTGGGTGCTACTTTCCCAGATCAAAAGCAGGAAGCTGGTTTAGAAGTAGAGCAGTTGAGACAGAAACTGCTGCCCATATGGGATGCTAGTTTCAACAAGCAAAGTATTAGCCTGTTATACCACTGCACTGGCACACATAGGATTATATTCTAACTATAGGGACCAAGCAGTTAAGATAAATTCTTCTAGCATTAACTTAAATCATTTAAAAATCTATCAAAATTATTAGTCACATGACTAAATGGAAGAAAGTAAAGGCTTTCATACTTGGAAGATAGTTTTGCTTGGTTGTCTATTTGTGGTTTTTCTCTTTTTAAAGACTGGTTTATTTTTCTTATTTTAAAGGCAAAATTACAAAGAGAACAAAAAGGGAGATTTTCCAATTCAGGGTTCATGCACCAAATGGCCTCAACAGTTGGAGCTCGGTCAATTTCATGCCAGGAGCTTCTTCCACATCTCCTGCATTGGTGAAGGGCACAAACAATTGGGCCATATTCTGCTGCTGTCCCAAGGACATAAGCAGGGAGCTGGATCAGAAGTGGAACAGCCAGGACATCAGACAGGGACCATATGGGATGCTAGAGTGACAGAATTTTAACCTTGTTATGCAACAGCATCAGGCCTTATATATGGTGTAGTAGCTTAATCAACTTAAGGTACATTATAAAGTTAAGAAAAACTAAAAATTAATAAGGATTTTTTCCAAAAATGTGCTCCTTTGTAGTGCCTTTATTGTGAAACAGTGACAGTGACACACCACAGAGATTACTGAAGCTGACAGAGAAAGCCAAGATTAGTCCAGTTAGGATAGAGATGCAAAAAGGAAATTGCTCTCTTTATTCCTGTTGTCAGAAATCTCACATGCAGACACTGCAGTGAATGAATTTGTAAAGAGAAAGGCTCTAAAGAGTTTCTCACGTGAGCAGCATTTTTGGGAAACCCATTAGCAAGAGAGAAACAAAGTCCCAGAGCCTTAGGTATAGCCTAAACACCCCGCACAATCACCTCCCCTTGAGCATGGACAGGGTCAGCAAGAGTATAATTAGGTTACTATATGGCAAGGATTTTGCAAATATAATTAAGACCCTATTAATTGCCTTTGATTAAATCAACTGGGAGATTACCCTGGTTGGGAGGCAACAGACAAGTGAGCCCTTTTAAAATAATTAAGGTTACCCCGAGCAAGAGATTATTACTTTTATATATACTGCTTTTACTTATAAAATATATTTTTAAAATGTATAAATATTTATACATAAAATCTATCTATATCACTTTCATTACATTTTACCAGAAAATTGACCTTATTTACCAATATCCCTGGGGTTTCCTCCTCCCTGTGATTTTATCTTCCTAACTCCCTGTGGATAACAAATGCAGCCCAAAGCCAAGGAGTCTGGCCTGCTCAGAATCATCCTTGGCACTCCACAGAGTCATCATCAGGCTCACTTGACCCACCTAAATTCGTAAAGCAAACCTCTGTAATAAATCATTTAACACAGGTATATCTCTAACACGCTCTGTTTTTTTTTTTGTTTGAACTCTGAGAAATCTTTTATTAACCACAGAAGGTTGCCTTGAGGTCACGTTCATGCATACTGCCATTAGAAGAAAATATCATAATGTTCTTAAAATTATATTTATAATTCATGATGAGTCTTTTAAAGACTAATTGAAAATTAAAATATGGTAAATTTTCTAGTAAAGATGTAATTAAAGTGATAAAACAACTTATTTTTCTCCAAATTGCATTTTTCTGTGAACAAATGCAAACTTCTAATTTTCTATACACACACACACAAAGGCTTAACAGGGGGCAACTATCGCAGGCGTCTGAGGAATGAACCAGCAGATCAACGATCTCTTACCTTGCCTCCCTCTTTTTACCTACTTACCTTCCTTTCTTTCTATTAACCTATCTATCATAATCTCTCTCTCTCTGGCTTTCAAATAAATAAAATAATTAAACTAAAATGTTTATACAAATCAGCATAAAAACAATTCCTATCATTAATTTCTGTTTTTATAAAATGCATCATTTTGTATTGTTACTAATACCCTTTGAAAGAACTTTACTGCAAACATTAATTTTCAAATTAACTCTGAATAGAAGATTCTACCACTTTAACTTCTTTAATTCTTAAAACATTAATCATGTAATTAATTATTGAACAACTACAATAGATGATCTCAGATGAGCAATATGTCTTCATTGCTGTTAGAACTGAAGCTTATTAAAGAAGGTCCTATTTTTCCTATTTAGGTCCAAAGACTGGATCTGTTAAATAACTTTTCTATTCCTCAGTTTCCATTACTGCATAATAAAGATGTAAAAATTTCCTGTAAACTTGATAAGGTTGCACGAGTATTAAATGATATAGTAAATGAAATGTACTCAGATACCATCTGCAAAATCATCAATTATATACTATTACTCTTATTTTCATTAGGAAACTTAAAATTCTTCAACATTTTCTATACAAAACAAGTAAGTAACTCCAATAAACATAATATGCTAAAAACTTCAGGGGCCTGGTGCACTGGCCTAGCGGTGAAAGATATTGCCTTGAATGCACCAGATTCCCATATGGGTGCAGATTCTAATCCCTGAAGCCCTGATTCCTATCCAGCACCCTGCCTGTGACCTGGGAAAGCAGTCAAGCACAGCCTAATGCCTTGGGACCCTGTACCCGCGTGGGAGACCCAGAAGCAACTTTGAATTGCTGGATCAGCTCCAGCCGCTTGTGGCCCCTTGGAGAGTGAACCATCAGACAGAAGATCCTCCTCTCTGTAGATGTGCCTTTCCAATAAAAATAAATAAATCTTTTAAAAAAAACTTCATAATAAAATTGGTTTATGCTATTTTGACATTCTCTTCATCACTCTTGCAATCTCACAACATCAATGTGATTTTTTTGCCATTTCCCTAACAGCTAGGGAACCTGAACATTTTTTTGCATATGTCTATTAGCAATTTGAATTCGTTCCTTTCAAAAAATGTCTGGTCATTTCCTTCACCCTTTTTTAAAATTTTTTATCGGCTTTGATATTTCCCTTCCCCTTTTCCCAAATGACCATTCCAACGATACCCCTTATATCATTACAATAGTATAGTCCTTCATAAAGAATCATAAGTCCATCATTCTGCGATTTAAGTGTATTCTGACGTTGTAGATATGGGCAATGGCAGAGAGCCCAGAATCCCATTGTCAAGATATTTGCAACAGTGTTATTTTGAGTCCCTCTTTGATTTGGAAGTAGAAATGCATACTGCATTGTTATCCTCACATTTGGATATGATAGCCTCTATTACACAATTAGTACATATCCCATTAAATGAAAGCCATAAAGCAAGATCAACAACAGAGAAAAACAGAAAATTTACATGATACATTTGTATGATAAATATGAAGTTAAATAACATGCCACTGAATGAACAATATGTTGGTAAAGAAATAAAAAAGAAAATCAAAAACCTTCTCAAAGCAAACAATACTACTGTGTGACCTATGAGTCAATGAGGAAATAAGAAAAAAAGTTTTTTGAATGAATGAAAATAATAGCAAAAATATAAAAACTCATCAGATGTAGCACAAACAGTACTGAAAGAATTATTGATCTTCTATTTGCACGAAGGTTGTCTTCGTCAGAATATATCATACTTGTCCTTTGGGGATTGATTTGTTTCACAGGGCATAATGGTCTCTAGTTCGGACCATCTGTTTGCAAATAGTAAAACTTGATTCTTTTTCGTGGTTGAGTAGTCCTTCATGGAATAGATGTACCACAGTTTCTTTATCCATTGCTCTTTGGATGGGCATCTGAATTGTTTCCATGTCTTTGCTATTGTAGATTGTGCTGCTGTAAATACAGGATTACAGATCCCTTCCTCATATGCAGAATTCATTTCCTTTGGATATATTCCAAAAAGCAAGATAACTGAGCCATATATCAGGTTAATTTTCAGTTCTTATAGGAGTCTCCATACTGACTTCCACAGTGGTTGTACTAGCCTAAACTCCCACCAAAGGTGGGGAGGGTACCTTTTCTCCCCACAAACATGCCAGCAGGTATTGTTAGTAGAGTTCTGAATGTAAGCCAACCTCACTGGAGTTAGGTGGAACCTCAATGTGGTTTTCACTTGTATTTCCCTGACAGCTGGGGAGCCTAAGCTTTCTTTCATGTCTGTTAGCCATGTGAATCTGTGCTTTTGAAAGATGTTCATTTCCTTTACGCATTTCTTCACAGGGTCATTTGTTTTGCTGTCACTGGTTTCTGAAGCTCTTTATAAATCCTGGATATTAGTCCTCTATCAGTTGTGTAGTATGCAAAGATTTTCTCCCATTCTGTTGGTTGCTTCTTCACTTTGTTGATCATTTCCTTTACTGTGCAGAAGCTTCTTAGTTTGATGTAGGTTAACACAGTTGCTTCTTTTATTATACTATTTGTAAAACCTGTGCAATGCTTTCCATTGAGAAATACATGTTCATATTTTTCAACTTCTTTGGGATTTATTTTGGAAAACATTTTGGTAGTAAGCTGTTTCTTTTCATTTTTCTACCTCACTGTCAGAAAACTGAACACCATTATTATAGGCACCAACTTTTCTACTTGAAAAGGTATTCTAGGGCCCGGCGCAGTGGCACAGTGGTTAAAGGTCCTCGCCTTGCATGCCCGGGATCCCATATGGGCGCCGGTTCTATCCCAGCAGCCCCGCTTCCCTTCCAGCTCCCTGCCTGTGGCCCGGGAAAGCAGCAGAGGACGGCCCAAAGCTTTGGGAACCTGCACCCGCGTGGGAGACCCGGAAGAGGCTCCTGGCTTCGGATCGGCATAGCATCGACTGTTGCGCTCACTTGGGGAGTGAATCATCAGACGGAAGATCTTCCTCTCTGTCTCTCCTCTCTGTATATCCGCCTTTCCAATAAAAAAATAATAATAAAAAAAAGAAAAGGTATTCTATCTGCAGATGGCTGTTGCTTCTTTTCTGAATTGTTTTTTTTTTTTCAGTACTGAGGTGCTATAAATGGACAAACTAGCAAATTCTCATCTTTCTGCTTAGTCAGCTTAAGGTAGAAGTCCCTAGGCAATAGCTTCACAGTGAGATCAACTGGCTTTTCAACTACAGATGCAGAACCAATGTGACCCCGCTCAATCCCCACTTGGAGGTACACTAAAGCAACCGTGTGGGGAGTCTCTCTCATATAGCAAATATCTGGACAGAAATCTTCACAAGCATATCCATTGCATACCACAAGCTTTGTGTGGTTCCTCCACAGAGACTAAAAGCCTACACTGGATGTCTTTCCTGGGCATTTCCAGTTAACTCATAGAATCAGTCAGGCATTTCTTTCCCCATTCTGTGTATTCCACAGCATCACTGAGACAGAAAGGCATCCAGGACACACTATTTTGATTTCATCAACATTTATAATAGTTTGCTTTTATATGTATACAGACATACATACATAAATATTAACATATAATTAATATTACTATAAAACAACACAGGATCTGACACTGTAGCATGTTGGGTTAAGCCACTGCTTATAATGCTAGCATCCCATATGGGGACATGCTTACATCCCAGCTGCTCCACTTCTGACCCAGCTTCTTGTTATTGTACCTGGGAAAGCAGTGGAATATGTGCTTAGTGCCTGCATCCACATGGCAGACTAGAAGAAGCTTCTGGCTCCTGGCTTTGCCCTTGTCCAGCACTGGTTGCTGTGGCAATTTGAAAAGTGAACAAGAAGACTGAGGAAATCCCCATACCCATCATTCGCTCTATAACTCTTCATTTAAAAATAAAAACAACCAAAATGCACCATAATGGGTAAAATTCAAATAAATAACACTGCACACTTTTAGATACATGACACCATCATATACATAATGGAAAAATACCTATTATATATTGTCAAAGAATTAGCCAGATACATGTGGATCCATGCTGACCATTTCCTGTCTGGTTCTATACTTTCCTTGTATTTCTCTATCTGTTCTAATTTTTTGTGGGGTGGGGGGGCATGGAGCAACCAGACAGGAAATGGTCAGTGTAGATCCACATATACCTTACTAGATAGGACACAAAGATTAGTACGCCTCACTAAGGTATTGAAGATTTCTCTGCACTCCCCTCCTAAAACTGTTCTGCACCTCATCTGTTGACTAATGCCTTGTTAGAGTTATAAGCCAGTTTAAACTATCCTAAAATCTGCCAAGTTCAGCAAAATTATGCCTCAACACTATAAACTGCTAAATACTAAAATGAAAATAGACACAAGACAGCTGAATAGTACCCTATAGCCACTTTAAGGTGTATAGCAGCCAGTTCTGTGTATAAACAAAAAATGAAATGTCAATGAAGTAGTCACAGGATGTGGTTAAGAACTTGCATGGTTTTAACATATTGATTATTCAATACCATGTCAATTAATTCCATAATGTTGTAAACTGTTGTTGATGTTGTGCTGGGGCTTTCAATTGATTGGGATGATATTCTGCCAGCTCTACCTTTAGACCAGAGATGGTCTCCCCAAGAAACTGTTGAATTTATCTGGACAATAAGATGCTGGACTCTATGCTTGGTATATGTTTGCAAAGAAAGAATCTGGACTTAATTTGATCTGTAATACTACAACAAGGTGGAGGAATCCACCACAGGGGGTGGGGGAGCACGGGGAAGGGTTGGGGGAATCCCAAAGCCTAGGAAACAGTGCCAATAATGCTACGTAACAAAAAAAAAAAAAAAGAAAGAAAGAAAGAAATAGCCAGACAGAAAGCTACACTGAACATACAAATGTAAATACATTTTTATTTACATAGTAAAAAGATCCTGAAGAAAATTCAACAAAATATTGATATTTTACAACTAGATTTCTTACTCCTACACATTTTTCTGTGTTCTTTGAAAAAATATAAACTGTTTCCAAAAATCAGAACAAATCATATGGCATTAGAAGCCTAAAAGAATTTTAAATGGCCATAGCTGACCAAACCCTGTTATAATTATTCATCTAAATGACATGTTTTCTTATTTCTATAGTGTCTATGAAATAAATTATGAACAGTTTGAAAAACTCATGTTTATAGTTAGAATGATTGATGCTATTTGCTTCACTTGATGCAAAAGTCTGAACCATGAACATTTATGCAGATACCACATAGTTGGCCATCTCTAATACCTATGAACATATGAGTTTTGTGAAAAATATCTAAAGTTTAATAAATATTTGTGATTATTTGCCAGTCCAATGAGTTACAGAATACCATTTTAAGGTCAATAAAACTCAACTAATCATATAGAAAATTGATCTTCTTAAAAGGAAATGATAGATTTTAATAAAACTTGAGGAAATTTTACCTAGTTTACATTTTTATGGAAAAAATAAAACTGGAATCTAATCCAAAATGTTTAAAAAAAAACAGAGGTATGGTATTACAGATCTCCTAAGCCAAATCTGATCTTGCTTTGATATGTTATACATAGAAATGTTATCCTTTTCTCACTAATTAGCACTGCTATCATATATCCAGACTGAAATCAAATAAAACAGAAAGATTAAATCCCTAGAGTTCTCACTAGTGAAAAATACATTTTTAAAAAATGAGCTCTACATAGTATGCTGAAGGTGTGTATACCAAATGATGATAACTAAGCTTGGAAACACACATCAAAGGTATGCCTTTTTTAATTGGAGCTTACAAGTTTGCCTAAAATGTAACTCAGCAGTTGAACACCATGTCTATCATCACACTCAAGTTCCACAATCTTCACTCTTTTAAATATAGAAATATGTAACTATAATAAATGATTCATTGGAGTTGAGAAAAATCTGTGGGTGAAAGGGTATGTACAAAAGTGTCTGTGGGGCCTGGGGGCGTGGCCTAGCGGCTAAAGTCCTCGCCTTGAACGCACTAGGATCCCATATGGGAGCCAGTTCTGATCCCAGTAGCTCCACTTCCCATCCAGCTCCCTGCTTGTGGCCTGGGAAAGCAGTGGAAGACGGCCCAAAGCCTTGGGACCCTGCACCCATGTGGGATACCCAGAAGAAGTTCCTGGATCCTGGCTTGGATCGGCATAGCACCGGTCGTTAGCTCACTTGGGGAGTGAATCATTGGACAGAAGATCTTCCTCTCTGTCTCTGCTCCTGTCTGTATATCCGACTTTCCAATAAATAAATAAATCTTTTTTTTAAAAAAGTGTCTGTGAGAAAGATCCGAATATGCTTTATCTCTGTAAGGTTATATTCAGCATCACAAGTCTGTAACAAAAGTACTGCTAACATCTAACAAAACAGAGAGGAGCTGGATGTAGAAGAACTACAGGACAAGTGCAATGCCAGGGCAGGTTACACCGGTTGTGGAAACTTATCTCACCAGAAAGGAATGAATGGAAGTTAACTGGGAACTGAAAAATTCCTGTACCATGTAAAAATCATTTGTTTATTTCTAGTCTCAAAGGAAATGTGATACTGATACCATTACAGCGAACCCAAACTGATCTTTCACTACTTACCTTGGAAGATCGGAATGTAAATGCTGTTGATTTTACATCAGCTTTTTCTTTGTCCATGAGGAGAAGATTTTTGTCTTCCATGAGACTCAGATATTTTCCTGTTGTGACATGGCGAAGTCGGAATGGCTGGCCCCATCTTATGTGGCTTCCACTCCACCTAAAAAAGAAATTAAAAAGAAAAAATAATTGGACTTAATTTAACAACAAGCACACTCTTTTTATCATATTACATCTATTTTTGATGATGTTTACATTGGTAACAAAGATATATGCTCACGTTGACCACTGATTAGGGTGGGAAGGGTCAAGGAAATGGGGGAAAGTAGTGGAAACAATTGTTTTCTTTTATTTATTTATTTATTTTTGTGTTCCTGTATCTGGAAAAGAGGGAAAAGAAAGGGAGAGAGCTGCTCCCAGCGCCTAACCACATCAGTACTCAGGGATGGGGGATGGCTACTCGATGTCATCACAGGGTTCCTGATGTACTGAAGTACTGATGAAGTGATTTTGCTACTTCTGAGATGTTGAGTTCGTTGCTCCAAGGTTGTAGAAATCCTTCCAAACTCCATTAGCTAACATAGTTCACCTTACAGTCTCCACTCACAT
Organism: Ochotona curzoniae; assembly: GCF_017591425.1. Taxonomy (NCBI): domain Eukaryota; kingdom Metazoa; phylum Chordata; class Mammalia; order Lagomorpha; family Ochotonidae; genus Ochotona; species Ochotona curzoniae. The sequence continues at coordinate 43,032 of NW_024466946.1, forward strand.
ACTTGCTATCAAAGCTGAACTGGGAGAGTTGCCCAATTTGTTCTGCCCTCCATGATACTAGATATTCTCTGCAGCCTTAATGATCTGTTGTGTCTTCCCATATGCATCTGGGATGTTATACAGTCTTCAGCAACTGAGGAGTCCCAGTTTTGACACATGCACTTTACAATCAGACCACAGATTCTGTGATTTTCCCCATGAGTTTTAAATTCAGCTGTCCAGTTGGGGAAACTCCCCAAAGAAACCTTATCTGAATTGACCCCAGACCTGACTCCTGTGTGTACCAGCCAGTGCAGGTTTCCACTCAGTCCATCACCAATATTAGCCTACACACGAACTGGTTGTTGCAGTGGCCTAGTCAAAACAACATGCATACTCTTAGAAGTAAGAATTAAATGTCTGAGCCAGGCAAAGAACATGGTGTTTTGGACACATTGTTTTATTTGATGGTATCAAAAACCATATCATATTGGTGATATAAACTTCACTGAACAATCTGAAAAACGATAATTCAGAATAATTCAATAATACCTCATGTGACTCAATCAAAGATAAACAGAACTGAATCAAACTCAAGGTCTTCTCATTTTAAATGCAATACTATTCACACTACAGACTAATCTATGTAAAGATAACTAGGACATTCTGTCTCAAGTCAATTTGTAATCATTATTTACAGATATAAAAAGTTCAACTTGAAACAGTAATTTAGAACTTACTAGTTAAAAACTTTGGGTATATTTATAGAGATTTAAATAGTAATATGGTAAATGACTAATACAACTAACTAGGTGCATGTATGTAACTGAAGTATATATTTAAAACATACCGACTTCTCAAAAGAAATTTATCCCTGTGTTTTAAATTGTAGACCAATGATACTATTAAAAACCTATAAACAAAAAAAAATTTTAACGGTCAACAGGAAAAAAATGCATTATATTATGCAATATGGTTGCCAAGAAAGGATAAAAATTGAAGCTATGATCATTAAAAATCTGCTCTTCAGAATGACTTTCAGAAAAGAAAAATCAAACAGGCTGTTCTTGGGTTGCACAGAGTTCTTTGTCAAATGGGAGTATTGCATACAGAAACTGTGTTCTCAAATAAAGTGCAATGACGGCAATTCCAGTAGGCATGGCCTGCTGCTTTAACGGAACTCTGCAATGTTAGTTTGCATGCTTAAAATCAAATCATTCAGAAAGAAATAAGAACCCATAGGTGGGAAATTTGCCATGAAAATTGATTTAAAAGGACAATAGTGATGTCAAATTTTATATTAAAAAAATAGTCAAGGAAAAGGAGCATTTTTTCAGAGAAAAATGCTTGCATTCTAAAAAGAGCACATATTGTAAAGTTTCCCATGTTAACAGCAATCAGAAAATAAAACAAACAGTATAACTTCTAAATACATAGTGGAAGATTTTTATCCAAAAGTAATAAATCAAACTATGTTCTTACTATTTGCCAAATTTACTTTATTATCAATTAACTTGTATTTTTTGTAGTCTATAAACCAAGAAAACTTAAATACTGGTCTTAAGAAACAATAAATCATTTCAGTATTGTTTGCCTTAGATTTTAATATGATACCAGAATTAGAATTTTATCATAATTAAGTTCACGTTACAAGTCTTTAATTATATATTCAATTAAATGGAGGCTGGCATCCCATGTGGGGTTTATTCTACTTTCGATCCAGCTTCCTGTTAATGTCCTGGGAAAGCACTGGAGGAAGACCAAATCCTTGGATCCCTGTGTTTACACAGAGATCACAAAACAAGCCCTGGGCTCCCAGATTTGGATTGACCTAACTTTGGCCACTGAGGCAATATGGATAGTGAATGAGCAGATGGAATATCTTTCTGTCTTTCCTTCTCTAATTCTGAAAGCACAATTTAATGGAAAATTCTACAACTAAATTAATGAAAAATATGGTAAACCCTGATAATAACATATTAATATTAAAACAAATGTCTGCTAACAACAGCATGTCAATGCCACTTAGGTTTTGTAAAAAACAAGGTTTTCAAAATTCTCCTATGATAAATATATTATTAGTAAACAACCATGACACGCAATTAATATTAATTTCCTTTATATAAGGAAGGAACTATTTACCTATTTTTCCAAATGGTGAGTCACCTTGTTTGTCTAAATTTACTTGAAATTATTTCAAATGGAATGGTGGATACTGGGTCATTCTTTGTGGTATATGTGTTAACCTTCAATTTTGTAGATATGTTATTCAAAGAAGCAGAATTTAAATGACATAGAATATAATGAAGCTCCTATTGCAGGAACTACAAGATAACCCATTTTTAGTATTCTTATAACTTCTCACTGGAATTAAGTAGGAAAAGTATTTTCTAATAAATGTAACTCTACATTAAAACTATCAATTGAAATACATCTAAAAATATGCCCAGAATTCATTTTCTTAAACCCACAGTCATGAAAGACAGGCATATTTATGCATCTTAAAACACAATCTGTTTTATAAAAGCAACAAAAGTAAATTTCATTAAATGATACAATATCGAAAAGTTTGTTACTGAAGCATTTCAGTTTTCATATTTTTGGATTAGATATAAAACTGGGCATGTTTTCTCAAACACTTAAAAAATCTTGAAAGCATTGGTATTTTGGTTCTAAGTGTTACAGATAAGGCTTAATCAACTCATATTTATAATACACTGAAAACTATAGTCTATCCATCTTTTTAAAATGATATCTGTCAACTTGATAATAAGGAAGTACAAATCTTTCCAAATTATTTTCACAGAATATGTTAGCAAAACCAACAAGGGCACTATTTTACTCATTACAGCGGCAATCATCTTGACTAAAAGTCTAAAAATACAGCTATTCCAGGAGGACAGCTTCCCTCTTCAACCCATGGAGCCTACAATCCTAAATCAATGTCTTCAAAGTATAAGAAAATAGGGGAAAAAAACACATTGAAAATACTGCTTTTTAGATAATTACCAATAAGAAAAATAACCTGACAGAAATTTTAATTATGTTTAAAATAGTTCAAAATAATAATGTTAGAAAAAATTCTGCATTTCTCCAAAGAAATTAGAAGGCAATCTCTACAGTTCATGTATTTCACCAAAAAAAAAAAAAAATGCAAGCATATACAGTGCTATGGTCTTTTGTTATAATGAACATGCAGTATCTCTTATTAAAGTTTATATGTCTTATTCCATTATCAAAGTATTTGTAGGTGAAGACAGTGAATGCCATTAATGATTTCTTGTCCTATCCTTTATATTCAAGTTCCATTTTAAACTCACCATTACAACATTAAACTCTGAAATGTGAAATGTGTGACAAGCTTTTAAATATTTGTCCTGTTTATAAACCTTACATCACCATGTTCTCACAGCACTCTTCACCAAGTTCTGTATGATACTGAATATAACGATAGTACAAAAACAGAAGAGGCTATCGGCATAAGCAAACTGCACAACACTGCTGCATGTTTCTCGGATTTACCACCTGGTGATCCAAGATAAATCTAAGCAGGGGAGACGAAAAGGGAAAAAAAACTATGACTATCAAATGTTCATTTGTTTGTCCTAGTTGTTAACATGGTCATCTCACACGGAAGCAAAGGTCATGATCCCTCTGCCACAGGTATGTGTACACAGAAGCAGCAGGTTGTATTTAGAAGTTGTACTTACGCAACCCTGAGAGTCTCTAGTCTCCAAAGCGACCTTGCGTGAACAGATACGGCACCACCTTCATAATGAACAGTTCTGTTCAAACAAAACAGGCCAGTTTTGAGATTAATCTGTTTCATTCTCAAGACTTATTTCAAGCTATGCAAAAGACAAAAATCAATAGGAAAACCTCTGGATAAATAAATCAAAACTTTTTGGCAGGAAACATTATAGCTCAAAATAACCAAAATAGTACTAACAATAAGCTTAAGTACATCATGAATAAAACTTGGTTTAAGCCTATCCTCTTCTTATCATTTTCTCCCTCTAATCCCATTCATTCTCCCTATGTCTGTCTCTCCTCATCTCCTCCCTACCAAAGAATTGATTTCAGCCTTACTCACCTAACTTAGGTCTGTGAAAGTAGTTATCAACTTTAAGCATAATAAAATACATTATTAATTCAAAACAGATAAAATTATCTGTGGCTCTAAATTTTGCTTTAGATATTTATAACATACTAAAGAAACACAAGAACAGTTCTTAAGTACAGTAATTTGTAGTTTAAAATCTACAACATATCAAAACATAAACATCAACACAAAAGTCATAAAAGAGGAATTTCTTTGGATATATACTAAATACGCCAAATTTTAAATTTTTCACACTAGAACTTATTATAAATTTCTAGAGATCACACAAATTTATTCCAACGATTTGAGAATGTTTTAAGTAAACTGAAGCATATACACATGTTCTGTTTCTTTCCAGAGTATTCACTGTTTCTTGGTGGATCCATCTTAGCACTTGAACACACACAAGTTTGTCCTGCCTTCTTTCCCTTTTTCTAACTCACTATCACTACCCATCACTTCTCACAGCACTTAAACTGTGCTTCCAGATCCACTTCTACATTGAAACACATTTTGTTATGGCCATCAAATGACCTTCCTGTTACCAAATCAAATGTCAAATGACATACTTTTTTTTTTAATATTGTGTAAACTGTCTTGATAGATTTCTGATACCACTTTCATCTTCCTTTTCTCCTATTACTTAGATGTTTCTTCTTATTGTAACTATTTTTACTATAGAACTTTCCAAATATACACAAAAGCAGAATATTAAAAGCAAGCTCCAAATAGCCAACATCATACATGTCGATCAACGTAGGAACATACAACCCCACCACTTGGGACGGCCACATTCAATGCCAGAGTTTCTGGTTCAAACACAAACTTCGGAGCTCCTCATCCAGCTCCATTTTTAAGGTGCCTGTGAGATGATATTCCCAAGTGTTCAGGTTCCTGCCACCTACATGAAAAACCCCAGATGGAGTTCTAGACTCCTGACCTTGGCTTGGTCCAGCCCCAGCTATTGCAGATATATCTGGGGAGTAAAGCAGGGGATAGAACATATCTCTTTGAGCCTCTCTTGCTTTCCCTCTCTGTCATTATCCTTTTCAACTAAACAATTATCTTTTTAAAACATGGTACAGGAATGTAAATGATACACTTTTACTGCACAATAAATCCTTTATAAGTCTTTTATAAAAATGAATATTGGAAGAAATGTACTTAAATATGAAGAATGTTCTTGAACAATAAATTATTAATTACAAAAGAGAAATCATAGAAAATTTAAGTCTAAAAATAAAACGTGGGGCTTGTGTTGTGACAAAGTTGAAGCTGCTGCCTGCAACATGGGCATCCAAATAAGAGTGTCAGTTCAAAGTGCAATTTCCTATCCAGATCCCTATGCATGCTTTAGGAAATCAGCAGATCACTGAAGTCTTGGAGTCCCCTGTGCCTAGGGGAAATTTGAATGGAGTTCCAAGCTCCTGGTTCAGCTCTGGCTGGTGCAGCTCTTTAAGGAATGAATCCACAAATGGAAGATCTCTCTCTCTCTCTCTCTCTCTCTCTCTCTCTCTCCTTATAACCCAGCATTTCCACTACAGGCTTTAAAAGAAACAGCTTTTCGGCCCAAAGCTTTGGGACCCTGCACCCACATGGGAGACCCGGAAGAGTCCTGGCTTCAGATCGAAATAGCATCGGCCGTTGCGCTCACTTGGGGAGTGAATCATTGGATGGAAGATCTTCCTCTCTGTCTCTCCTCTCTGTATATCTGCCTTTCCAATAAAAATTTAAAAAAATAAATCTTTTAAAAAAAAAACAGCTTTTATGATAAATATCATGAATATATAGATCTTTATATATTTATAATTCAGTATATGAAGAATTATTTAAATAGTTTATTCTTTCATGACATGTATCTTTTGAATTGTTTTGGCTCTTACATTATAATTGTCATAAATATATTTGTAGATTTTAACATATTTGTATTTTAATATATGAAAAATTATCATTCAGATATTTTTCTTTCATAACGTAGTTTTTAAAATGTGTTTTTAGTTAAAATTTTAAAACCCAAATGTAAAGTCAGTAAGAAAGTTGGCCCCTCCTTCCTAACTAAAACATTTTTAGCTTTATCCTGAATAGGTTTTTGTTTTGGATTTTTTTCTTTCACTATTTTTCAATGTTTCATTGCAAGATGCAGCATCTAATGACTTGTTTCAATTAGTTGGTGATGATTCCAACATCTACACTATTATTTTGAGGTTCTCCCAAATAAATACATAGCATATACAGTATGTCAATGGCTACTTATCAAATCATCATGGCCTATTTCAGAATAAAAATTGGCAACACAATGTCAAAATGTGTAACAATGTGAATCTCAGTCTACATAAAAGACACTAGTCATACTCACTTATTTAGAAGCCAATTCACTTAGAAGAATAAAACTCTTCCAAGGAGTTACACTGCTTTCCTATATTGCACCTCTAGAATGCAGCAAGACAGCTATTTTAAAGTCTAACAAGTTTATCAAATGATACTACTATCCTTAAATTTATACAACTAAAGGCAGGCTGACACTACGAGGAATACACACATCTCACATAAGAATACTTCAATCCAAGTCCCTAGCTCTGCTACAGACTTCAGAACCCTGCTAATACATATCCTGTGAGACAGCAATTGTTGTTCTAATATTGCCATTCCTGTCACTCACTCAAGAGACCTGGTTTTGCACAGCTCTGGATGATTTGGGCATTTGAGGAGTGAACTAGTACATGAAAAGCATCTATGTCTCTTTCTATCTCTCTGCCTTTTGAATAAATAAATCTAAGATAACTCATATAACTGAATGATGATCTTTAAGGTAACAATATCTTTTGAGCCAATGATCACAGAGTTTTAATGCAAATGAAAGCAATGGTACTCAAGGAATAAAACTCAAGGAAAGGTATGGATATAAAAATAAATGTACATGCAATTTGGTTTACTCAAGAATCTCTCTCAAAGAATATTTCCCAAATCAGTGTTATAAGCTATTGAGAAAAAAAAGTTAAACTGCACATTGATTGCATATTTAAACCACATTTTCTTAAAAAAATAATAATCTACCTTATAAATAAGAAAAAATCAAGCTCACTATAATTTCATTGACTATGATTTTTACACTGAATGACTAACAAAACGAGACCGTTCAATAGCACTTAGAAAAACTCCAGGCTTCTAGCTCTAAGTTATGTCTGCAGAGCACATTATCTCCTCATGTAAAACACATTTCATTAACAAACTCATATTTCAAACTGACCACATAAAATTGCCTCAAGGGACCCTCTAAGCTTCTCCTAAGCACAAATTCTTTCAAGTAAATCATCAGTTCCACTACTCATAACTATTATAATAATGCCCATTGCAATAAGTACAGTTGGCTAATTCTGCATTGAGAGCAATAAAACACAATTTAAACTGTATCTCAATTGTTAAATCACTTATTTTTTGGTTAAAAAAACAAGTAGGCACTCTGACAGTTAAATAGGTTCATCATCAGAGTCCAAGGCTCAAAAAAAGATTAGTATTAGCACATTTATAAAAGCACAAATCCTGATAGCTCTTTGTGGCCTAGCAGTTCAGTATATATTTATAGTAAATTTTTATAGGATACACAATTTTGATTAATGGAATTTTTTATCAATGGAATTTACTACACAATTGCAGACATATTCTTCACAAATGATCTGACACTGTAAAGAAACCCTTGTCCTCTTCAGATAAATGTTTTTCCTCATGTGAGCCCTGTCACAGGGACCTGTTCCAGGTGCATCAGTTATGAGCTCACAATTCTTCCCAGGGGACTAAGTCAGTAATTATTTTCACATTTGATCACCTTTCTGAAGATGACACTTTCTCACGTTCACCTGTGCAAGTAGCTGGATTTCTTTATGCCTCATTTTCATCATACACAAAGTAAAATCTGGGAGTCCATGTTATACTGCACAGCCCTTTAAGTTAGCATCCCATGTCAGAGCAATGCCTAAGTGTTGGCAGCCCCACTTCAATACCTGGCTTCCTGCTAATCTTTCTGGGAACAGCAGAGCACAGCCCAGGCACATGGGTTCCTGCCACTACATCAGAGACCTGGCTGAAGCTCTGCGATCCTGACTAAAGCTTGGCCAATTTAGGAAGTAAACCACTGGATGGAAGATCTCTCCCTCTATAACTTCCAAATTCATTGTAAATTTAAAAATGCATGTGTGTATTAAGTTTCATCCAATTTTATCTTGCTAAGTGCATGATTTTACCATCACAAGATAGACCCTAAACTGTAAGGATCCCCCATACTGACCTTTTAAACAACCTCTACTTTGTCCTTCAAAGTTTTGTCATTTCAAAAATGTTGTAAAAATAGAACCACACAGTAAAAGCAACCTTTTTAGATTGATGCTGTTTATCAACATATTGCCTGATGACTGAATGAAGCTTTCTTTATATTTTGGAAGCCATTCCTTGTTATCGCTGAGTAAAAACCTGTACTATGGATATCTAGATAGATCCCAGGTATCAGCTATTTGAAAAAATTTTATTCTATCCTGAATATTTATGGTTTCTATTCATACTACAGTGTGAATACAGTTTTCATTTCCTTAAATCATATGCACAGAAGAGTAATTTGTACGTACATGATAGTGCATGCCTTGTTTTAGAAGAGTAGCAAAATGTTTTCTATTGTGACTAATAATGAGTGATCCATTTTCTCATTAACACAATTTGGTTTTCAACATTTTGTCATTGTGATAAAGTATGCAGTGCTATGATTATGGTCTTAATTTCTTTTACATGATAGGAAACGATAGTGAACATACTTCTACATGCTCACGTAACACTTTGTGTGTCCTCTTCGGTGAATGGCTTTTCATGTCTCACTAGTTTCTAGTTGAATTATCTGTATTTTAATGTTGAGCTTGGAGAATACTTCCCACATTTTAAACATTATTAGTTTTTTTTCAGATATGATTAAGATCTTCTCCTAGTGTAGTCTGTTGTTCCTTTTATCCCTTTCAAGAGGATTCCTAAAGAGCAAAATTTATCATTTTGATCAAAAAACTTTTCACCAGTTTTCTTTAGTAAACATTTTTTTTAAAAAAAAGATTGCTATTTTTACTGGAAAGTCAGATTTACAGAGAGAAGGAGAGACAGAGTGTCCGCTGGTTCACTCCCCTAGTGGCCACAATGGCCGAAGCTGAGCTGTCTCCCGCATGGGTACAGGGTCCCAAAGCTTTAAGTCATTCCTGACTGCTTTCTCAGGCTGCAAGCAGAGAGCTGGAAGGGAAGTGTAGCAATTGGAATAGCAACCAGCATCCATATGGGGTCCAGGTGCATGCAAGGCGAGGACTTAAGTCACTAGACGTCAGGCTCAGTGAACATGGCTTTAATGTTGAATTGAAGAACTATATGATTTGTTTTTTGTCTGAAAATTTTTGTTTGTTTTCCTAAAAGTACATGTTTTATATGTACCTTAAGTCCATAATGCATTTTAAATTATGATTTTTATAAAATGTGAGATTCAGCTTAAGGTTCTTTTGAGCGGGGTATATGGATATACAATTGTTTCAAGTCTTTAAAGTCTGAGGAAAATTTCATCTTTCTTTTTCTGCCAGAGGCAATCTGTCTCCTCTTTTTGTCAAAGACTTAAACCCAACAAGCTCCTCAGATTTAGTCTCTAAGGACTAACAGGGAAAGAAATGCCTTATAGAAAACTTCAACTTTCTACCAAGTCTCCAAACACCGCTGAGGCAAAGTACAAGAGCTCTTGGACTTTTTAAATGAGAATAAAAAACAAGGGAAAACACTGGGAGATAACATAAAAATTTGGCATGTTTGCAAGTATGTGAATTTCATAGGAAAAGTCTGTAGCATAAAACAGATCTGCAAAGCCCAAAATACGCTTTTATTTAAAACGTTGTTCAAAGTTAAAATTCCTGCCATAGGCTCATGTACTATAGAGTCAAAGTGAGGCCACTCCCAATACAGAAGAAGATTTAGCTGAGGTTTTCAAGTCATAGTCCACAAAATAGTTTTTCACTCAGTCAGGTAGGCATGCTGCTTTAGTAAATAACAATTCCAAACAACTTCCAGAAATATCTATAGGAGACTTCAAACTCTAAGTCAACAAAGAATAATCCCCAGTTCAGGATCCCTGTTATTCTCTCAGATAATCCACAGTGAAGTGAATGATTCTTTTATCCCCGTTTCTTTCACAAATACTACACATACACATACACACATAAACATACACACATACACATACATGTGATTTCTTTATAGATATGAGAATGAATGGCACAACCACAGCTAAAAATTGAATAGAGGAGAACAAGCACCCCAACACGGAGGAGAAATGATGTTGTGGAATAAATACCACTTATGTAAGGAGGGTAAGACTTTAATTCTGGCATCAACTGTTTCGATGTATGATCAGATATTGATTTTCTATCTCTGAATCTTTTGAAATCAGAGTCAGAGAAAATGACTCCACAATTTCACATGTACAGTTGGGATCAAAAGGCAAGTTTAAAGTAATTAACTAATGAGACTACAACTGCCATTTCAAAATCAAAGGTCAAAAATGACCCCTGTTTTGCGTGATTTTTTCAAACAGTAAAACAGTAAATTATATTTTTCTATAATCTAAATTTTGAAAAGACAGGCTGTAAATGCATTCTCTAAATCAGATAAACATTCGCTTTATCTAATATACAACATTGTGGAGATCGTAAAAGACCTAGCTCCTTAAGACAGTGTCCAGGTAACATTCTTTAGAATTTTTTGGTCTCTTTTTTTCAACTCAGCACACAGGGTCTACATTGCAGTATAGTGGGTAAAGCTACTTCCTGTGACTCTGCATTCCATTTAATGGCCAGACCAAGTCCCAGCTGCTTCACTTTTGATCTAGTTCCCTGTAATGGCCTGGGAAAAAGCAGTGAATGATTGGCTAAAGGTTTGGCCCTATAACATCCATGTGGGAGACCTGGATTAAACTCGTCCTAGCCCCAGCTTTAGGCCTGAGCCACTGGGGCCACCTAGAGAGTGAATCAGCAGATGAAAGAAAGTAACTCCAGTTCTCTCTCCATCCCTTTTTCTGCCTCTCCCTTTCTCTGTAATTCTGTCAAATAAATAAATGAATAAATAAACAAAACTTGAAAACAGAGTAATACATATCCAAATTTCCAGGTTCCACAAGCCTTTCCATAAACATTAAAGGGATCAAGATAATGTTATTAAAAAGTAGGCTCAGAATTATAGTTATTTCAAAGTGAAAGCTTACATGTCTCAATGTACACATTGTCACTGAATTTTGATTTCTAATATTTATCAGATGTAGGGGAATGCTTGGCTGAGTAGCAGAACCATAGGCAGCTTGTCGGGGTCCTCCCACAGTGTAAGAGAAATGAAGTCCATGCCTAACCAGCATTTCAAGAAGTACTGAATATTTATACAAAGGTTGAGGGCACAACAATAATTCCATTCAAGTTTCTGCACAAGAGAAAATAGGTATGTTTTGAGATGACACACCTAAATGGAATGAGAATGAATCAGCAGGGATTTAAAAATAATAAACTCACAATTCAAGTCAACACTGAAACAATCAAATAAACAGCATCTAGTGCAGAAAAACAATGCAAGACATCCACTTTTACATTTCAGCCCATACTGAAACAATGTGACTGTAAAACCATTGGGATATTAACGAGAAGAGGCTTTTTTTTTTAAATCAAAGATATTATGTATGCTGAGTTAATAAGCCAAATGTGGACAAGTAATGCTTTTAAATCTTAATTGAAAAATTGGGACATTTCTTATTTTTGCTGATTTCTAATCTATTGTCTCTTTTCCAAGCCACTTAAGATAAATGCATCAAGGGACTGGTATGACTGCTCAATGGCTAAGTCCCCAAACTGCAAGTGCTAGCACCCCATCTGGGCACTTGTTCATATCCCCAGCTGCTCCACTTCCTACACAGCTCTCTGCTTATAACCTGGGAAAGCAGGGGAGGATGGCCCAAAGCACCTCCATGGGAGATCTGGAACAGGTTGCTGGCTCCTGCTTTGGATCAGCTCAGCTCCAGCCAATGGAGTCATTTGGTTAGTGAACCAGCAAATGGAAGATTTTTCTGTTTCTCCTCTCTGTACATTTGTCTTTCCAATAAAAATAAATCTTTAAATCTAGAGCATAAAACATAATTTGAATTTTTATTGAAATACCGTAAATAAAATTCCCAAGAATGTTTTTAATCCTTTGTGGTAAAAGTCTAATTTTGAAAGTGGTCATTCTTCCCGGTCATGCCCTGAAAGTGTGACTAGACCAATCCAGGCTCCTGTACTGAATCAAGTGCCCTGCATTCCTTCCAAGCAATGGGGAGTTTCAAGTTTGGGGGGAAAAGTGAACCTATTTAAGGGAGAAAAGGCAAACATCAGGAAATACATCTCCTTTAAGACTGACTCTTCCTTTAAAAGGGTTCATCTTATACCAGGACATGAAGGACGAGAAAATTAAGAAAATCATTTATAGAAGTCTTCATCTTTGATGATTTCAGAATAAAACAGAGCAGGCTAAAATGACCCCTGGTAGGTAGAGGCCTAAAGGGTACAAATTACTTAAAAGGACATTAGTCATAAAGTTGTGTACATGATATAAAACATGCATCTCTTTCAAAGCCAGACTAAGAGACTGTTATATCAAAGTCATTGGATGTCTTGTCAATTATTTACAACTAAACTTCACTAATTGTTGTAACATTAAGGGGGCATGGAAAAAAACATTGTCATGCACGCACATGATGGAACTTTGTTCTGCTGAATCATATTCTGGAAGGCAAATGCACAGTCACTTCTAGATGTTGTCAAACTATGATTTAATTGTCTTTAATTTGAAAGTAACAAGATAGTTCAAATATACTCCAAAAGTGATACCTAATATAATAAAAGCAGAACAATTTCTCCTTCTCTCTCACAACATGAAAATTCTGTCTTATTTTCTCTGCAGCTTTTATCACTTACTGTATTTTATTTCTGCAAACAATGGTACCAGTGTATTTATTAAGACATTTTTATTTATCATCATATATCCCTATTAGAACATAAAGATCTTGAAAGGAGGCATTTCATGTGTTTTTATACTCTAATGTATCTCACTTCCAGAACTTGATAGCCATGTCAAAAATTTTTATTGAATGAATGAAAACTCTATATTAAATCCATTTCTAAATACAAACACTGCTTTTGAAACAATGTTTTTCCCTACTCTTGGCTACCAAATAAGTCAGCAATATTTCATAATGTGTTCTTATAAAATTCATTAACTTTATAACATACTTAATTTACACTGATTTAACTCATGTATCAGTATATGTATGCATAAGAAAAATTCCTTTGTTAATGTTCTGTTAGTCACATAAAAATGGGCAGAAATAATGAGATACAATCCAGAGATACAATTTAAAACATAAAACATTCTCCCACATACAATATTTCATGCACAAAACAGTAATTGGTAATCAAATTTAAAGCTTCCAGAATCAGAGTAAAATAAGGATATTCAAAACTCTTAGAAAATACATGTTGTGAAAAAAATTATGCTTGAATTTTGCATTTTGGCACCAAAATAAACATATTTCTATTCCATTTTTCTATAAACTTTCAGAGTCCTTCATATTTTCAAATAAAAATAACACATTACATTGTTTAACCTACTGCCAACAATCTGTTTCTCTTTAGCTTCTTCTACTTCACTATTTGACAAAATCTCAATATTATAGTTAACATTTAAGGCATACCTCCCTTTCACCTGACTGCTCACAACTAACTATATGAGTAGTTCTAGAGCCACGCATCTTTCCTTGAAAAATACCGAGACACTTTAAAGACAATGAGATATCACTTCACCCGTTAGAAAGCCTATGACCAAAAGGCAACAAATAATGGGATTGGTGGTCTGGCACAGCAGGTAGATTACAATGCAAGTAACCCTTACGGGTGCTGGTTTGAGGTCTGGCTATTCTACATATGATCCAATTCCCTGCTAATGTACCTAAGAAAGCAGTGGATGGCCCAGCTACTTGGACCCTTACATTCACATTAGAGGCCCAGGTGAAGCTTTTGGCTCCTAGCCACAGGCTGCCCAGCCTGACAATTGTGGCCCTATGGGAAGTGAACCAGTGGATGAAAACCTTTCTCTCTCTCTGTCACAACAATAAAATGAAAAATGCTGGTAAGGATGTAGAGAAAAGGGAACTGTTACAAAGTGTTGATAGGAATGTACATTATTGCAACCACTGAGAAAAAAAAAGTACAGAAATATCATTAAAAATTACAGAAAATTAGCCATTTTGAATTGTGCTGTTACAAAGTTGTAGGTTGCTTTCATATGTAGATTTCATTTCATTTGGACATATTCCCAGGAGTGGAATAGCTGAGCCATAGGGCAGATCACTTATTAGCGGTCTGAGCACTCCCTATACTGATTCCATGGTGGCTATACTAACTTCACACCCACGAACAGTAGAGGAGGGTATCTTTTTCCCCACATCCTCACCAGAAGGTGTTGTTTATTGCTCTCTGTATGCAGACCATTCTCACTGCAGTCAGGTGGAGCCTCAGTGTGGTTTTGCTTGTATTTCCCTAATAGACAAGCAACTGGAGCATTTTTTTTCACGTGTCTGTTAGCCATCTGAATTCATTCTTTTGAAAAATGTCTGCTTATGTCCTTAACCCACTTCTTCCCAGGGTTAATTCTTTTGATATTGTTGAATTTCTGAAGCTCTTTGTATGGATATTAGTCCCCTATCTGTTGTGTAGTGTGCAAAGAAGACATGAAACAATCCAGATGCTCATTAACAGATGAATGGATAAAGAAACTATAGCACATTCACTATATGGAATACTCAGCCATAAAAAGAATGAAGTCATACCTTGCAATAAAATGGTCCTAACTGGAGATGACTATGCTTATGAAATAGGCCAGTCTCAAAGGACAAATATATAAATACATACAGATAAGTGAATATATACATATATTCTTACAGATAAACTATAAAATGGAGATGAGCATAACAGGGAGTTAAGATACATTGCAGTAGGCATCTCTATTTCCAAATAAAAGTAGGAC
The DNA here is from genome assembly GCF_017591425.1 of Ochotona curzoniae. Classification (NCBI taxonomy): domain Eukaryota; kingdom Metazoa; phylum Chordata; class Mammalia; order Lagomorpha; family Ochotonidae; genus Ochotona; species Ochotona curzoniae. The sequence continues at coordinate 58,213 of NW_024466946.1, forward strand.
TCCCAATGAAACATTTAAATATACCCTTACAGGATGATACTAGCTCTTTTATCTTTGTCTATACCCATCATGCCACAGTACACTTAAATGGCAAAAAATTAAATTTAAAACTGTTATAAGGAGTTTTACTACTGTGATAATAAGGGGGAAAATGGTGATGGGGAAAACAGGAAGGGAGAGAAGGGAATGAGGAACTCCTATGCATATAAAACTGCATCATGGAAAATAGTAACAATTTTAACAAAATTAAAAATTCCCACAGACCAGGAATCCCACTACCGGGTATATATTCAAAAAATCTGGAGTCATTGTATCGTGTTTATGGCCACATTCATTGCAGCATTGCTTCCTAATAGCCAAATTATGTACCCAAGGTGTATATCATTAAATGAACAGATAATGAAAATGTATAATATAAATTCAAAAGAATACTATTAAGTCATAAAAAGGAGTTAAATCACTTGTTTGTAGCAAAATGAGTGGACTTTGAGTAAAACTTCCTAACTGAAATAACCCAGATACAGAAAGACAAATACCACATATTCTCGCTGATATATGGACGCATAAGAAAAAGAATGAGTGAAGAAATACTGATTATTAGAGCTAACAGGGGTAAAAGATATAGACTTAGGGTTAATAGGGAAAGTTGGTCTTGGTTCATTCATTTTCACAAATTTGTCAAACAAATGAGATGTACTAAATAAAGTTAGATGCGTTATATAGATTGTGACAAATATATCGTTCTAGTCCCAGATGTTCATGGCAGCAAGTATTTTAGTCCAACAGTTTAAATGGCTTAAATGGCTGCTGGGATTCCCACACCCCTTATCAGAGTACCAGTTCAAGTGATGACTACACCATTTCCAATCAAGCTCCATGATAATGACTGGGAAGCCGTGTTCCTGATAACCATGTGAGAGACCCAGAGGGAGTTACTGATCCCTGGCCTGGTTTCAGCCTGGCTCAGCCCTGGCTATTGCAGTCATCCGAGAGTGAGTCGGTGTATAGAAGGTATCTCCATCTATCCCTTTTGCTCTACCATTCTTCCTTTCAAATATACTGTAACAATGGAATAAGCGGTAACACAAATTCATACATTTTCTCAGAATTTCTCCAGTTTTCAAATTCCTGTCCAATAGTCAAACTATTTCTTATCTTAATGAATCAGCATATTCATTTTAGAACATCAATATGCATCTTCCCCAGGGCAGATTATATCAATTCAAGAAAAACTGCCTCGAGGCCAAGCTGTTCTTTGCTTCCCCAGTTCCTGAGACACTGGCAATGACTCACAATGAGAACAAATAAGCATGTTAAAGCATTCCAAAAATGATAGTAATAAAATTTAAATAGTAAAACTTCCTATAAATTTACAATTCAGGAATTTTTATTGGCATATTAAATAGTTGTTCAATCCCACTATATAATCAAAACAAATACAATTCTTTGTTAAGCAACAGCTCTAGGTTCCAAGCTGCCCACTTCTGATTGATTCTATTCCTCAAAGCATCATCAGAGAGACTTCGACTTTAACTTTACTCATGCTAACCAAGCTATGAAAAGAGGTGCAAACAGGAACAGGCATTTAGCCTGCGTTTAAGACGCTGGCCTGGGTTCAAGTTCCTGCTCTGCTCCTGCTTCCAGACTGCTGCTAATGTAGATCCTAGGAGGCAGCAGGTGAGCACCCACATACTTGGGTCCCTGCCACCCACATGAGAAACAGACTCTGGGTTTGGCCTGGCACAGTCATAATCACGATAGACCTGAACCAGCAGACAGGTTGTCTTTCTTACTCTCTGTCCTTCTGCTTCACAACTATACTATTTTTTAAATGAGATACACAAAATTTATTCTTATTGCCATAAAAATCTAGAAAGAATCATAATTACTGACCTGAAGACATGCTGAGGTTATACTGATAGAAAATTACCAACATGAAATCAGAAATACATTTTGAGAAGGGCAGGCTTAAACATGCATGCAGTAGAAGAGTGAGTTCATAGCAGTATAAAACAGCTCTGAAATCTTTGCAAGTTTATCTCTGCAATAACAAACTATGCATTAAGTATTTTTTGTGCATTCCCTTATGTATATGTCTCCTATACTCAGAGATAAAACAAACTGCATTATACAGAGTGGATAAACACATACTGAAACAAGTTAAGCCACTTGCACTAGTTACACAAGAAACAAAGCCAAGACCCTTACCCAGATCTAACTCTGTGGACCATTTACTTAACCAAAAAATTCTGAAATCTGTGTGAAAAAATCAGAAGGTATCTAAGAATCTCTTCATCTGACTACTCCATTTAGGAAATCCAAGAGTGAAGTTAAAATAGATTCTGCTGGAATCAAAATGACAGAATAGGATATAGACATATTTAAATAGAGGGTGAAGCAGATAGGCACATTCAGGAAATAAGAGGGGGCAGAATAATGGCAGAGGAGTATCTGAAGCCTGAAGGAAACGGGAAAGCAGCAGAGAAAATGGTGTGGTGTTGCAGTGACCAGATAACCCCAGTGGCAGTCAGCAAGCAGTATTCTATGCTCCACTGGCAGCTGGAGTTACCTCAGAAGCCAGGTTAGAAGGGGAATTCACTGGGAGCCCAGAAGGTAAATCCAGGCAAAGAACTGCTCGTCCTGCTGATCTATTTGATAAGGAACAGAGACAGAGCAGCAGACCCCAAGCAGGTGGTATAGGAACAGGGTGGATTTCATAGCACAGATCCCCTGACCAAAGCTGCATTGAACATAATTTTGTATGGGAAAGCAAGGCTGTGGGACTGGACTATGTATGTACTGAACTGGAAAGGAACTCATTTCTTGTTCAGTGCATTGCACTAATGGGGTATCCTACAGGTTCCAACTGAAATACATCTGGATAACCAACGGACTTAACAGCCAGCAGATCCAGAACTCCACCAGTGGCATACTGGACAACAGTTTGTACAGTGTGGCAAAGGCTGAGATTGGAGGGACAATAGTGAGTATGCATGCACTGAGCTGGGAATGAACTCACTTCCAGCTCAGTGCATTGCATGGGTCCCTCAACATCCAAAGGGTCTAATTAGGTCCAAGTCACTTTCACACCTAATCACCAACAGATTCCAACAAGATCAGCACTACCAACAACCTAGTTATTTAAGACACTTGGTATCTCCCTAATCCTGGGAACTGCTCAAACTGGAAGTGGGAGAAAACTTGTACAGACAACAATGTAGCTACAGAACAAAGTCATAGGAAGTGAAGAGTGGTAAGCCAGGAGCAGGGGCTACCAAAACCATGAGGGAAGCCTAACACAAGTATCCAGACCTGAAACTCACTGGAAGGAGTGGCATAAGTAACTACAAACAAACAAACAAACAAAAAAGAACCAAACACAAGAAAACTGAATGGTAGACCTGTGGGAGACACAGCTCAGAAACCTGCCCCAAAGAGAAGAATTTGCTAACCATAAGTACAATGACCAACAGCAAAAAAAGAAATAGAGGTACAATGAATATTACTGAAGACTCCCTACAAAAGGAACAAATGTACCTGCCAATCTCAGAGTCAAAAAAGGAATAAATCAAGGAAGTGGGTGATAACAAATTCAAAACACTTGTTATAAAGCTTCTTAGCAATAATGAGAAGCACATAGAGGAATTCAAGGAATATATCACACAGGAAATAGCAGCACTGAAACAAAATCAAGCAAAATTATTAGAAATGAAGGACACAATGGAGCAAATTAAAAATTCAGTGGAAAATCTCAAAAGAATGAATGAGGCAGAAGAAAGAATCTCAGAATTGGAAGATATTTCTTGCCACAATGGGGAAACAATTAAAAAGCTGGAAGCAAAGCAGAGTCAAGCTAAAACAAATATCCAAGAATTAAGGGACACTATTAAAAGGCCAAATGTAAGAATTATGGGAGTTCCAGAAGGTGCAGAAGGAGAAGCTGGGTTTACAAATGCATTTAATGAAATAAGGTAAAACTTCCCTAATCTAGAGAAAGAATTGGGAAACAACATCCAGGAACGGCACAGAACCCCAACAGGGTTGACCAAAAGCAATCTTCACCAAGACACATGATAATCAAGCTCTCTTTAATTGAATATAAGAAAAGATCCTTAAATGTGCACATGAAAAAAATCAATTGACATACAGAGGAATGGCAATCAGACTCATAGTTGACCTCTCAGGAAACTTTACAGGCCAGAAGAGAATGGAGCAACATATTTCCAGATTCTACAAGCGAAAACTAAAAAAAAAAAAAAAAAACTTGTCAGTCCAGAACAACATATACAAAGTTTTTTTTTTTTTGTCTTTGAAAATAAAATAAAATTCTTCCACAGTAAAGAAAAGTTAAAAGAATTTGCCTCCGGAGATTATATGATGGACTATGTCAATCAGTGGATTCTCCAATGACCTCATTGTGCTTGGAGTGGTCAGAGTGGCAGCAATTCAGATCTGCTGAACTATCAAAACCACTCTGCTGGCTCTACCTTCAGACCAGAGATGGTCTCCCCAAGAAACTGATGAACTTATCTGGACAATAAGATGCTGGACTTTATGCCTGGTAGATGCTTGCAATGAAAGAATCTCAACTGAATTTGAACTGTGGTAATGCAACAAGGTGGAGGAATCCACATGGGGGAGGGGGGTTGGAGAGGAGTGGGGGGAATCCCAGTGCCTATAAAACTGTCACATAATGCAATGTAATCAATTAAAAAAAAAGAATTTGCCTCTTCCAAACCTGCCCTACAAATGATAATTAAAAATGTTCTCTTGACAGAGAAAAGGAATAGTGCCCACCAAAACCAAAGGCAAATGCGAAGAACATCTCAGTAAAATAACAGAAGACTAAATCAATGAACAACCCATTGCTAAAATAAATAGGACCAAATTATCACCTTATTTATATTAACCCTGAATGAAAATGGCTTAAACTCATCAATCAAACATTATAGACTGGTAGACTAGATTAAAAATAAAACCCATCTATTTGTTGCCCACAGCAGACACATCTCGCCAACATACACCAGTGGAAATAATATCTCATGGATTTTGATGTTTTTGTTTTTAGTTTAATTTCTTCAAAACAGTTTTTTTCTCATGTTAAATTCTTCACTGACTCATAGGTCATATAGTAGCATCATTTTCTTCAAGAAGGTTCTTGGTTTTCTTTTTCATTTCTTCAGTAACACATTAGTCATTCAGTAGCATGTTATTTAACTTCATGACATTGTAAATTTCTAGTTTTCTTCCTGTTGTTGATTTTGTTTTGTGGCTTTTCATTTAAGGGGATGTACAGTACTTTGCAATGGAGACTACCATATCCAGATGTGAGGATACAATGCATTATGCCTCTGCACTTCCAGATAAAAGATGGACTCCCAATAAAACTACTAAATATATCTTGACAATGAGATGCTGATCTCTCTGCCACTGTCCATGCCCATAGTGATAGTCTTCATACAGTTTATGAAGAACTATACTATTGTAATAATACAGGGGAAATCAGTGTGTGTGTGGAGGGGAAGAAGACATGAAGTAGTGGATAAGGGAAATCTCAGAGCCTATGAAACTGTAGCATAATAATTAAAAAGGAGGGGACCAATAGATTCTGCCACAACCTATAGCTCATAACTCCATTAGAATACATTATAGCTTTAAAAAATTTATACATATATATATATATATATATATATATATTTGTCTTTAAATGACAAAGAGATAAAGAGAAAGGCAGAACTACAAAGAAACAGAGCTAGATTTTCCATACACTAGATTGCTCCTCAAAGTTTTGGGCCAACAAGGGTGGGGCCATGCTGAAGCCAGGAGCCAGGAAAACCATTGAGGTCTCCCAAGTTGGTGGCAGGAGCCCAGGAACTTGTGCCATTATCCACTACTTCCTAGGTATATTATCAGTAACCTGCACCTTAAGTTGAGACAGGACTTGGTCTCAGAGACTCCATATGGGATTCAGAGACCTAAGTAGAATCAACCTACTACAACATACTCTAACCCCAGGCCATGAACATATCATGGTTTTTAACACAATTCCCCAGTACTTCTTTCTTTTCCATGATGAACTTCCCTGGTTCTCCAGCTACCATTCACTCATCTGACTCTTTTCCTTCTTTACATATCCAGGGTCCATTCTCACCTTTCTGTCTGGTTCATCTATTCCTACACTTTCCCAGCCTTTCTATAGCAAGGCAAGGCCCAAGCTGATACTCCATTTCCCTATTTACAGCTTTCCCCTCTGCATATGAGACAACATATGATAGATGTTCCTTCCTCCAACTACTCCCCATTCATTTGTGATTCACATTCAACCCAAGGCTTTTCGAATTTAAAGACTCACATAGCCCAATTTCACCCTTGATGGCCCACAGAGCCTCTATACTCACCCGTGTCCAAAGCTGAATTCCACCCTTCACTTGAAAGACGCTCTATCTTCTGCAATCCTGAGTACTATATGTCTTACCCACACCAGAAACATCAGGTTGCTTTGCATTTGATACATTTCCTCACACATCAAGTTCATTCCCAAACATGACAGTTTTTCGTGAACTACAATCAGTGAACGAGTGAGAGACAGTGGTCCACTTTCCCTTATGCTTATGGGAACAGTCTAAACAGATATACTCTCAAATGAGAAAAAGCAAATGAAGGCAAAAACAAAACAAGCAACATTTGGTGTCATGGGAACAAGTACCAACCTTCGTTGTTCTTCTCCATGTTCTCCTGAGGGGACAGTGAGACATTCATCCATGTGTCCATGCAGCAACCTGAGGACATCACCACCAATGAGATATCCTGTAGGATTAAGGGCCATTAATGTTTGGACAATCATGGTCTGATGTTGATAGCTGGACATTCTATCTGGTCCAATCTTCTGCTTTCACAGACAAACAGCTAGAGAGGCTCAAGAACCTGGCTAAGGTCAAAGAGATGGATGGTATCAGTGGCACTTTAAGAGTGCCCCAGTTAAGAAGAGTCCCATTAGAACACAAGGCCACAACCACATTGAACATATAAGTATGTATTGATCAGTTTGGAACCTACATCAAAAAATAACAATAGCAATAGCAGCAAAATAAGTAGACATTTCCCCAGGAAAATCTGCTGAATAAAAATGAGTGTGATCTAGGCACAACCCTTGAAAAAAAAAAAAGCAATGTTGACATTATCCTAACTGAGCAATACCCTGAGGACACAGAATTGGAAAAAATAACTTTTGGAAAGCTAGTACATGCAGCTCCACAACAAAGCTAAAGCTCGCAACTGCATAAAAATAAATCTTTACTTTTAAATAGCAATTTAAACAAGATTCTCAAGTGCCATGTGTATGCATGACAGACTATTTAGACACAAGACAACACTAATGATCAATCAGCTCATTATCACAACCACATGCATCAAGGATGAGCACTCTAATTGAAGCAGAGTTTTTACCTTGGGCGGCTTCACTTCCTGAGCTGATTGGGGCCACACTCCACAGTGTCTGTTGGAAGGCGGCATCCACATGCAAGCTGCCATTACCATAAGACAGGTGCTGTATCAGGAGAAAAAGGAGGCAATGCTTCAGGCTCTGGTTAGTTTTAGTAAGTAAGTGCTTCTGGCAACTCAAACTCCGCACTATAGATTTGAACATGTATATGCAAAGAGAACATCTATTTCAACTCTGCCACTCAAAAATTGAAGACTGGTGGCAATAAACAGTAAGAGTTCCCATCTGACTTCAGGTTTGAAGCTTCATTTTGAGTTACTAATTTAAGACAGTAATCAGAAAATGTACAAATGAATATCACTGTGATAGTTTTTCTACAGTGACACAGGGCAAATATATTTGACCAATGTGTTTTATGAAATCCTTTAGGAACTATTACTTGCATTAGATACCAATGCATTTAATGGTTATCTATCAGCAAGCTATTAATTTTCTGGAAAAGATAGAAATTTCATGTTTTCCCTCTAAATACAGAAATGTACTAAAATTATACAACTTGCTTCCTGTAGAATATTGAAATATGAGTTACCAAATCTGAATGAAAAAAATAAAATCATAAGCACAGCAATTGTCATGTTTACTCATCAATACAGGGTCTTCACGTTTGTATAGTTCTGAAAAGATAAAGGTTTCCTTCCACATTACAACATACAACAGCAAAACCGAGGAAAGGCATTCTCCAGGTAAAAAATTTACAATTATATTTACAAGTAAGTCCCTTTATTCCTTCAAAATCATATTCCAGCATCAAGCACAAGTAGCTGAGGCAGGAGCTGTGATGTTAGGTAAAGCTGTACACAGCAACCTCCTCCACCACGACACATCTTCTAGAAGAGACGGTGCCAATTAGTCCTCCAGAAGAGCTTAATCCGTTGAACACTACAAGAGGTGTGTGCATGTAGGGGTATGTGTGTGTCACATTCTCTGTGTGTCTGCCTTTTAAGTGAACTGAAAATAAGAAAAAGAAATTAAAAGCCCCCAAATACCCATGTGAATTAATTTCTTAACGCAAGCTGCTGATGAAGAAACAGTTTCCAGAGGTAAGGAGAGTTCCCCAGGCCTGTTAGTTACCAGGTTTGATGCTAATGAATGAATACATATGAAACTCATCTTTACTTAGGCTTTAATATGTGATAATGTTTGACATATTCTAATTGCCTCCATTTCAAAATCCTTTTACTAATTTACCTCTTGCTTTGTCAATTTCTCTAGATTTTTTTTAAGATTTATATTTACTTTTATCTCTAGATCTTTTTAACTGATTCAGCCACATAAACCCTTGGATCATCAGCACCATACTTTGTCACTACTACTAATAAACTCCAGTGGAAATCTGAAACCACAACCAACCATCCCTGGGTAGATATTTTACCTTGTGGCTTAGATGCCAATGAGTATACCACATGCTATATATAAAACATAAGTTTAATTGCCAGTTCCAGCTCCTGACTTCAGCTTCCTGCTAATACAGCCTTCAGCAGACTTAAGGGATTATGTTCCTTTCCTTCACGCAGGAGACATGGTTTGCGGTCCCAGTTCCTGCCTTAGCACAGCCCTGCTGTCACAGGCATGCAGGGAAATGAATCAACAGGTATAAGTACATCCATCTATCTTTTTTTCTCTTTATTTCCCACTCCTTCCTTCTCAAATAAAAATATAAAATATAAAAAATCTTTACACGCAAAAGAACCTCCTTTATCATTTCTAAGCTATTTGGTAACATTTATTTATTTTATCACAGTATATTTCACACAGTTCTATATGCATCTGGTTTGCTTTTTCACTAATGTAAGGACCAAAATCAAGTATAATGTGTCCTGGGTCTTCTTGTTTCTGCTACATGCTAGGTTTACAGAGACAGACAGTAAAATCATTAATTTCATTACCAAAGTCAAGTAAAACTTTAACAAACTCATCGGCTGTTTCACAGTTCTATAAAAAAATTACAAGGGTTTAGCCTTGTGGCACAGTATAGAAAGCCTCAGCTTCCAATGCTGGCATCCCATATGGGCACCAACTAAGGTACCTACTGCTCCACTTCCAATCTAGCTCCTTCCTGATGCACCTGGGAAATACATGGCAGATGGCTCTAATACTTAGACCCCTGCACCCACAGGGGAGGCTCAGAAGAGGCTCTTGGCTCCTAGTGTAAGTCTGACTAGTCCTGGTCATTGTGGTCACTTAGGGAGCAAACTGGCAAACTTTTTCTCTCGCTCTCCCTCTCTAATTCTGCCTTTAAACTAAATAAATCCTTTATTATGCTTTGTAATGTTTTCAGGAAAGAGAACTTTAACTGTCTAAAATATACCTAGGAAATTATTTGCTAACCTTAGTTAATGCAATGAAAATACTATATATAGTTCTTTTTAATACAAAGCATATCAAAATTCATCACGTCATTGTTTCCTCACAACAAACTTGATGCTGTATCTGATTATTAGCATCAACTTTGATTTACAAATGAGGAAACCAAAGCCCAAAGAATTACATGACTTGCTTCGGTAGTTAGTGACAGAATCAATATTAAAAACATGGGCTCCTATGAGGTTCCAAATTTTTTTCTCCTTCAGCGCACAGAGATGTCCTCCTGTCAAATAAACTATGCTACAGAGTTCAAAGGACAAGTTGTACAACACAAACGAAAAAACTGAACAGCTTATACTAAGATCAAAATAAAATGTGTCCAGTTTACATATTGAAAAGTGTACTAGTTATTGGTTTGCAAGTACAACAATAATTTAAAATGTACATCTGATCAAAATGTATCAGTTCAACAAAAAACACATGCACATATTTCCACCTAATAAAATGCTAACACTTCATATTTTCCAGTGTCTGATTCATGTATTATGTTGTTGGTTTCTGATCATTCACGTTGATGTCTAGAAATTTTTATGTTGGCTATTTATGTAAAGATTACAATTCCCAGATTTTTAAAATTACTTTAAAATACTTTATTTCAAAGTTGACAAAGTATTAGGTTTTAATTTTCTGAAAATTCCCAAATGTGACTAGTAAGTAAAACCACAACTTGGAAATAAACTGGCCTCATAACCAAAATAAAAATATCAATAATGACAAATGAAAAAGCTTCTTCAATCTCCCACTTCTATCCTATATCCTCTGAAACTCTGCAATGACAGCCTCAAACTATTTTTTATTTTCTCACATTTTTTAACATGGAACTATCTCTCACATTAATTTGCTTTCCTAAATATCAAAATAGGTAATCAATAAGATTAAAATTAATAATAAGGCTAAATTAAAGCCTTTTCATGGGGCTCAAAATAAAACCACAGAATTTTGATTTCATGATTAAATCATCTTTACATTCTATTAATAAAACCATCAATAAGCACTCTCAATATCATGAACATTCACATCAAGGACGTTAAGAAAGCCCAACTCCACAGACCCAGGAGCCACATTTACTGTCCTGTCACATTACCTTCCTACTAATAGAGATTTATTTTTATATAACTCATCAAATAGAGATGCAGAGTTGCTTAGAAGCCGTTTTCCTAAATCAGTTGCAATATAACCCTAAATAGATTCTTTCATTGGCCTGTCATTTATCATATTGCAAATCCATGACTGTACTTTACACACTTACCAGATACCTTTCAGAGGACACGCTGACTAAAATGAGGTCATCTCCAACTCGCACTTTCTCGCCCTCTGAGCGCTGCTTTGAAGCAGGATGTATTGTCCACCAGCAAGCCTCACCTGCACAGTGGTAGGATAGGGAACTCAGAGAGACACATCTTCCTTTAAAATCTAGTGTCCTTTGCAGTAACACCACTCACACAATTTTCAAAACCTTAAGATTTCATGCAGCTTAATCTTAGACCATGAAAATCAGAAGAATTAAGCCAAGTCAGCATAACATAACACATAATGAACTGCAAAGTTTCTTCTCACAGTCTTGAGTCTAAGTTCTCAGAAAGGCTAGTACCTTTTCTGCCAGTAAGAATTAATTTGTTTATACTAGCAAAGATCAAATTCCCCAATCCGATTTGATGCATTCTTTATACAAATTACATACTTTTTTCACTGTTACTATTGCTCTCTGGGAAAACAGCCAGTTTGTTGCCACTTGATTTCAAAACACATTTGAGGTTTTGTGATTTGACATCTACATAGTATCTTTTTTGTTAACAAAAAAAAAAAAAAAGAGAGAGAGAGAGATCATCTCAGTAGACTTGGGATCCCCATTGAAAAAAAGGACATGAAAGTACTGTCACCTAAAAATCTTACTCATCTTGTCCCATTTGCCTTGTTGTGTTATTGCAAAATATGTAGCTTCTATTAACCTAACTGCAAAATTTAAGAAAATTCTACCACAGGATAGAGTATGAAAAGACTATATATATTAAATCAAATAATTACTTTTACATCAAGTCAAGCATAATTCTTATTAGGCCTGAGTATATTCCTCATTCTTTAGCCCCATTAATGATGGTAAATGCTTATGCACCCATATTTCAAATTACTCCCCCTTACTCTAAAAAACTAAATAGGGCCCGGCGGCGTGGCCTAACAGCTAAAGTCCTTGCTTTGAAGGCGCCAGGATCCCATATGAGTGCAGGTCCTAATCCTGGCAGCTTCACTTCCCATCCAGCTCCCTACTTGTGGCCTGGAAAGGCAGTCAAGGATGGCCCAAAGTTTTGAGACCCTGCACCTGCGTGGGAGACCCGGAAGAAGTTTCTGGATCCTGGCTTTGGATCTGCATAGCATAGCATCAGCCATTGCGCTCACTTGGAGAGTGAATCATTGAATGGAAGATCTTCCTTTCTGTCTCTCCTCCTCTCTGTATATCTTTCTGACTTTCCAATAAATAAATAAATCTTTGAAAAAAAAAGCTAAATAATTTTTTAGTTCAAACACTAAAGATAGTGCTTTTATGACATTTGTTAAAAAATAGTTATCATTCTCTCCCTTTACTCTGCTTTATTTTTCCATAACACATTTCTCTTAACTACACAGTGCCAAAATGTAAATTTCATAACAGCAGGGAAACATATATTTTGTTTACTGGTGTTTCCACAGATCTTACCAACATGTTTTAAGTACTCAATCAAGTCTATGAATGAGTAAACTTATCAAATAATACTTCTTGAGCATTAGTATAAACGGTATGTCTAACATAAACCACAATCTGTGGTTATGTCTAACATAAACCACAAGTGTCACTTTACCCACTCAAAACACATTTTCAGAGTTGGAGAAATTTTTTATTCTTTCATTCAAGCAATATAATTTTTTTGTAACGATTGCCTCAGCAGTTGGGGATATGGCAATGAACAAAGAAAAAAAACATCTCCCCTGTAAGTCTAACTCTGATGAAGGCAAGCAGACAATGCACCATTAACGTAATTAATCATTCAGTAATTCATAGTAAGTAAAAAGCTATGAAAAATAGAGAACAAGGAGATAACAATGTAAAGTGACTGGCTTCACTATCACGTAATTACAAGGTAAGAAAAAAATTCTAGATGACATCTGATTTTTCTTTGAAGGAAAAAACATGAACTTTTTCACTTAACTGTGTTGAAATACACTAAAATTAAAACACCAGAAAGATATAATATAGTCTCTATAATATAAAATAAAAATCCAAATAAAATATTCATCTTGATGATACCTGGAATGCCAGGAATTTCTTAGGCAAAATGAGGTGCTTTTCTAGGAAAACAAATAGCTGGGCTGGTAAATTCAGCTTTAATGTTAACCATTCATTTGTGAAAAATGTAGAGAAAATCGTAAGTTTTTTTTGTAATTCATGTTAGGGGGTATTTTAAAGAAATGATGGAGGGATGAAGTGGTAACTTGAGCTTTCCCTTGAAAAGAACAGTTTAACAGTTGGACCGTTTGCTTCCATTGCTTTTTCTACTCAACTTTTTTTTTCTTTTAACAAGTCCATAGATGTTCACTGTAAAAGATAAAAATGAGCAAGTAGTACAGAGGTATAAAGAAACAAATGTAATGTAAAATTTTCAGGTCACTGAGAACAATAACCCAAATACAAGGATTTCCTTTTTTGACTCTCCAGAAGAATTTTCTAATAGGAAATTTCATGGAAAAACAGAATCTAAAGATGAATTTATTCTAATGTAATTTCTATTGTGATAAATAGGTAGCATAATGCCCTGTCTATCCAAAAAAAATGAAGAGATTCTCATATTCTTTGCTTTTTTAAAAAATTATTTTACCTGTTTGAAAGGCAGAATTACAGAGAGGAGGAAACATGGGGAGACAGATCACGAATCTGCTGCTTCACTCCCCAAATGGCAGCAACACTGGGACCTGACCAGGCCAAAGCCAGGAGTCAGGAACTCCAACCTGGCTTCCCACGCACAGTGGCCCAAGCATTTGAGCCATCCTCTGCTGCTCTCCCAGCTCAATTAGCAGGGAGCTGGACTGGAAACACATTTGGAATTCAAACCATCACCCATGTGTCATCACAGGTGGTAGCTTAACCCCTGCACTACACCACAGGCCACAAGATTTTCATCCACTACTCTTTTCTGTGAAAACTGACACTAAATATGCTGTATTTTAATATGGAAGAAATATGCAATAATATTTGACAAATTAACCAAAGTGTGTTAATATGACTAATGCCAAGAAAATTTAAGAGATAATTTTCTACCAAGTCTAGTATGAATATCCAACATCCAACTAATTTTGGGGAACAATCAGGGATAATATAAGCTTTCTCATTATATTAAAAACTTTAATTAGAAAGTCACTCTTTTGTTCCTGATTATGTGATGCATCTCCAACCATCAATTCTCATATGACTTCTTCCAGTCCATTCCCTGGCCAGCTGTCTTTAAACACAGCTTTATTTGTACACAATGCTTACCCGTAGTGTCCTCTTGCAGGCCAACATCAAAAGCCAGTTTGTCAGTTGAAGACCGAGAAGTGGAGAGGCAGCACAAATACTTGGAAAAAAAAAACAGTAAGACTGTATCTTTACTCTGACATGTTATTTGGTAACATGTTATTTGGTATCTCTGTTGATTCGACTTTTCCTAAAACTGTAAATACCATGCAAATCCTAGGCTTTTAAGCACTTGTGCCACAAAACAATGCTTACACCCAGCATGCAATACAAACAATAGTAGAAAGGAAATGGGTTATTTCCTTTCTTGAAAGACTGAGGGAATGTGCTCTGTCAGGATAACAAAACAAAAAATTGGAGATGTGTTTGTACATCTCCCATTTCATGTAATATTCACAATTATGAGTAAAAGGACAACGGGAGGAATCTTTATTCCAAAGCAAAAATGTGCAAATGATTCACTTTTATCTTTCACTTTTATTTGCATTGTAAAACCTAACTCATTTGAATTCATCCTAAATTGATGTGGGTATGCAGAATGCTGCCCTACAAATTTTATCCTATTGCATACCCATGTGTATTATCCTAAAAGTGACCCAACTTTCAGACAGCCATTTTCTAAGGGAAACCTGACCTTGGGTTTCCCTAACTGTATTTTCACCAAGTTAAAGTTTAAGATCATTCTTCCAGCCAACTCCCTGACCCTCACAATAGCTTCAAAATTTTAGGTGTTACAAGGACACAAAGACGAATGTGATGGGAGCTGAAACATTTTATAACTTACAGTAAGCAGGTATACTGTTGGTAATAACAGGAGTCTTGCTAAGGGTACCCAGGGACAGTATTGAGAATTTAATAAGCCAAACCACAGTAATCCCTCAGAATTATTGGATAATCAATGCAAAGACTGAAAAAAATTATGACTACAAACAGGGCCCATCCAGGTAGGTGGGTTTCCTTAAGTGTGAGAATGCAGGTAAAATATATCTATTTTTTCGTTTATTATTTTAATTTCATTAAGAATGACTTTAATACTTCACATTTATGATGTTGGCTATAGATTTCATATTGATATTATTTATCATTGAGGAAATACCCATCAATGCTTACTTTTTATTAAGAATGGGTGCTCAACTTTACTAAAGATATTCTTCAGAACATGTTGAAGTGATCACAGTTTTCTTATCTGACCTATTCATGAGATGCAGCACAATAATGGAAATGGTATTACTGATTTCAGAAGGATTTTTCAAATAATCTCTTATAATTAAATAAAGGTCTAACAAAGATATAATAAAAAGTATTTGCATAATATACTTCAAAGGGTATGAAAATGAAATTAAAAGAAAGGTATATCTTCATTAACTTTTAATATTTATTAAAAACACAGATATATGTTGCTTTAATACTTAGGAAATAAAAAATGAGAAAATGAGGCCAGAAAGGAACCCAATGGGTAACAAGCATAAGAAGGAATTACTGCTGTAAAAAAAAAAAAAAAGAAACCTACCTGGGAAACAAAAGAAATAAGTGAATAAAATTGACATGAGAGCTTATAGGTAGATTTTCCTTTAATCTTTTATGATAAAAGGACATTTGAATTCTCCAATAAGATAACTATTTAAAACAGAATCAGAAAAGAGAAATATTTGTTTCTTATACTTCTCCTAAATCTCTACCAATAGTAAAATCATGAGCACAGGGGTCACATTCATACAATGGTAGAACTGCAGGGCCTTAATCATCTGTTTCATCTCATAAATGACAAAAAAAATCAGGTACGCATCCCCAAATGAACAAGCAGAATCAAATCAAATAAACAAACATATCTATTTACCATGCCACTGTAGGAATGACGCAGCAGTATGGCATGTCCATAAAGGAGTGTTCGATGCCCACCACCTTGAGCAGTCTGAATTAAAAAGAGAGGAGAGGACAAAAACACACAAAAAGAACACTTAATGAAGTTAATATTCTTTTTAACATCCAAGGAAAGTTAAGTGCCAAAGGATGAATTAATAGCCACTTCAGAATAAAATACTGCGGAAATACTTAAATTGGAACCAGTCAAGAAAAATTCAAATGTAGGATTAGCATTTAATGTAGTTCTTGAAGGGTTTCAGTGAAGAATTACCACAATCCATAATAATTTATTATAGTTTACATAGCTATTACCTAGGCTCCTGTTATGTTATGGTCCCTAAGTGTAAGAAGCATGGTACTTTGGCCACCACTGTATTGTCTATCTAAATGCCTGGCAACAACAGCAACTAAGTTCATGATGGTTCAGTAAATCAATCTTTCTAAAATACATACCTGATAATATAATCTCTTTTAAAGACTTCTCACTCTGAACAATTTCCTTCTAGGAAACAACGGAGTGTTTCTGAAATTGAGGCTTTCCTGTGAATCAGCTGGAGAACATGTTTGCTGAAACACAAATTCCTGGGTGGGTCTCAGCACTAAGACTATGTGCCAACAGGTGTGAGGAATTTAAAGGCTAGTCCCATTTCAGAAATTCCCAGGTGCTGCTGATGCTGCTCTGAATTTTGGGCTCCTGGCATCAGCCTAAGCAGCCCTGGCCTTCAGGGAAGAGAAGCACAAAATTCAGGTATTTTCTCTCTCTTTTTGTGTGCCTGTGTTTTGTATTTCCCTTTCTGCCACCTACTTGCCAAATAATAGTTCTTATAGAAATTAAATTACAAAAAAAAGGACAAAAAAAAAACCCCACCAAATTTTCTTTTGACTTACTATGGCCAAGAATAACTTTTACTTTTTTTTCTGCAGTTTTTTTCAGGAGGAAGAATATTATGTAATAGTGTAAAAATAAACACATATGAGTGGATTTTGAAAGGTCAAATCTTCCAACAAAATCCAAGCAACACTCCTCTACATATTTTAAGCAAATTTCCCTTGACTTTTTAATATTATTTTAAGGTAATACTAGTAGGAATTTCCATGCTTCTAAGGTTTCCAAAATTTGAAAAAAAATGCCCATTACAGAATCTATTTTATAAGAAAAAGCTTTCATTTAAATACATATTTATATTTTTATGTTGACTAAGGCCAGAAACTATAAAACATAAATTTATGAAAGCAGTAAAGGAGATCAACTAAAGAGGAAATTACAGACTTTGTTTAAGTCTTATTTGGTTTCCTTGTACTCTGCATTCTTTAAATATGTTTATAATATATAGTTTCCTATTAATGTCCTATTATTGGTTGAAGGCATTTAATTTATTAACCACACATCATCTAAATAATTTAAGATTTCTTTTTTTTCTAACCTTGCCATGCATAAATTGCATGCTAGTCAAAACAGGATATTACAGTTGTTCAGAGTTGTTTTTTTATTTTAATCAGTCATAATTTACAAGAAGATTTCCCCTGACTACCATAACATACTAGTTTAGATATTAGTACAATGAAATATTAAAAAGGGGCTTACTAATTCAGGCAATACTAAACCACATCCCGACTACTAAAACTTACAAACCACAATATAATTAGAGTAACATAACTTCTTCCCAAGTACTCACATACGTCAGCCAAAAAGCTTGTAAGTTTATCTTTCCCGTAGTAGTACTTGGAAAGCTGCAGTTAGTTGGTTCAGGGAGAAAAAACTTCTTTGTGCACAAACCTTATTATCTCTTGAGAATGATTTGCCAAGGCAAATGTGAACAGCACATGACGCTCAGGAGCAGCACGGGAGGCCAGAGGCTGGTGCCTCCACCTATATGCACATCCCGAGAAACAGCAGAGCCTCCCAACACTCCACCATCTTTAACTAAGGAGTCACACAGCAGGACTCAGAACAAGTAGAAGAGTTTGGTACGAAATACAGACACCTGGCAAAGCCAGGATAACACGGGTCCAGACAACCACCTGACACCAAATGTGGGCTCACTTGTAATGGTGTCCTAACAAAAGTCTCTGGAGAAACAACAGATGAGACTAAAACAGTGGTAACTCATCACTGTTTACTTTTGAGAAACAGAAATATGCCCCTACAACCCAAAAGTATCCAATTTTGTTTCTAAAAGGTTCATCCCTTTTTGGGGATTAAATTCAAAGCAAATGACCATTCTTTTCCTTTTAAGTGGTTTCAATCACTATAATTGCTCGCATGTGCCTGCCTCCTAATCAAATTTCAACATAACCTGACCACCCAATGTAGGTATGAAAATCAACCACTAATAGTATGGACTCCCAGCAAAAAAAAAAATTACACCCTAATTAAACTGCCGTCAGCTTATCACCTGGTTTAAATTGATTCTACTCTACACTAACTTTCTTATTGATCTTTACTTGAATATTCACTTGTCAAGGAGCTTTAGGATAATCTGTTTCAGTTAACTATTCAACTTACCATTCCCCAAGAAGTGGACATGAAATAAGTTAGGGAACTGGAGTACGGATGAAGTGACAAACATGATATACTCAAATTGAGCAAGAAAAAATGAAGCAAAAATTCTCTACCACACACCCCAAAATAACTACATTCTATCCTTGAAATCCTTCTGCATATATGTCTACAATGATATAACCATATGTTTATTTTTTGTTTCTCTTCACATTTTATTTTTCTATTTCATTGAGAAGTGAAAAGAGGTTGATCTTCAGATTTCCAAGTATAAAAATTTCCTATTACATTTATACACAAGACTCCATAAACATATACACACACATTATAATCCTTACAGTGAATAATCTAAATTAGAAATCCATAAAAATATTCTAGTAGCAGAAACTCTTACTGATGGTTAATATAATGGTATCCTGATGATTTTTTAAAATGTGGTTGCTATATTTAAATTTAAGAGTTTCAGATTTTAACTTCTAAAAGGTTTAAATGTGCAGGAAACTTCTGTGACTTAAAAAAATTAGAGTATAATCAAGCTAAGAAAAAGAGCACTACATTATTATAACAGAGGATCCAATGTCTTACCTTCATCATAAATTTCTGTAGGAGCATAAGGAAAAAAAGAAAAAGATATTAAACATAAATAATTTCAGATACTTAAAGATTTAGACTCCATTATTCTAAATGGTATATGTGAACAACAAACATAACACTCACTGTGTGTCCCAACAAACTTAGTATCAACTACATGCTAGAGAAAAGCTGTAGCAAGCAAAACTCATTGAAAAACATTCCTAGTTTGTCCTTTCTGTGCAAACATGCCACTATATTTTAATGTGCGAATGAATTTGTAATGTATCCAGCCAAGAGAAAAGGTATTATCTTAAACTTATCTGCTGATAATGCTTAAAAAAACTTTCATCTAATTAAAATGCAACGGTATAAAGAGTGATTAATTAATTTTAGTAAAAGTAGTGAATTAGAAACAAAATGGACTGCCAACTAGTATGCAGCAATGTATTACTCGTATTTCATGCAAAAAACAACAAACATTAAATTTTGTGAGAGATAAATTTCAAAAAAATAATGAAGACATGGCTCATTTTATTTTAACATGACAGTCTCCTCTCATGAATGATATCATAATAGCTTTATTTCTTCTAGAATTCATGATATCTATCCTTCATTTTTATTTAGGCCTTTAACATTCATCTGATTTCTCACTCTTAGTAGAGATTGAAGATTTTTAAAGAAATAGGAAATATAATGCCAAAGTTCTAACCTGGAGTTAAATTAACTTGTTAGAATCAAGTTTAGATTTTGTAGAGAAAAATTTGCATATTCATATTTAAGGAAATCAACAGAAGTTTTTGGATGTAAATGTTTCTAAATAAAATAGCTGTTGCTCTGAAAAATACTGACTCACCAATTTGCGTATTACTAAATAAAAATTTTATTCAGACTAAATTTTTATTTTTAAGATTATAATTTGTAATGAAAATAAACATGTCATTCTTGTTTTATAAAATATAGCTGTATAATTAATTATACTTTATAGGTTTTATTAATAGCAACATCAGGAAGCTATTTTTTGAGGTGAAACTAACCAAGCACAAGGCCACATGTGGTCCATTAATGATGGATATATTAGCTAATGAGGGATTACAAAAAATAACTTTCAACCTTGATTCAAAGAAACACTAACGTGCATCCTTTTGCTGTAGTACATTGCCTAGATCCTTTCTCTATGGCATTTTATTTCTAACTGACCTAGCTTTGGAAACTTAATAAAAAAAGTTCTCAGCTTGATTCTGAGAGATAGTTAAGATTTTAAAATTGTAGTAGGAAGAAAAAAAATGATCAGCAGAGATAGAAAAACCTCTTATTCAGAATTCCTAAATACTGCATAATAATCAAAGGTGAAAATGTTCATCTATACAATGAGAAGGAACTGCATATGAAATGGTGAAATGGACAGATATAATTTTCAAAAAACTAAGAATATGAAAGATTATTTCCGGCATTACTGACCAATGACTTATTGACTTACATGCTAGACATTAACCAATAATATTGTATTAACAGATACTGCAAAAGGACCATACAAGGGCAAAGAAGAAAACAAATTCCATAAAAAATAAATGATGGATATGTAATTTTAATATAAATGGAAACACTGCAGAGGTGTGATGAAAAATCAACTAACAGAAAAAGAGTAACTGAAGCTCCTTTAAAAATTGATAACATGCTATAAAAGGATAAATGCATACATAAGATAAAAATTGAAGGCATAGAAAAATCATACTTATGCTTATAAAATTTTTTAAAGATTATTTTAATCATAAAACTATAAGTTAAAACAAAATGAGAAATAATTATAAGTGCGATTATGGCATAAGAATACAGCATTGATTATGACCTGCCTTATCTTTTTTGAATGATCACCATGAGATGATGATAAGAAACACAAAGGAAAATTTCAGTCCTTTTCAATAAAACTGGAAGTGGCAGTAATTCAATCCCAGTTTTGATTTGATTACTTCAGAATGATACATTGGATAAAGATCCAGACACCCACAGGAGTTGGTGAGCATAGCTATATATATGTTATATTATCAGGAAAATAAACTGCTATGATTAAATCTCAGCATAAATATGTCACTCTTGAGCCAAATGGAGCAAAACAGCTTTTGGGCCTTTGGCATTATTCACTGGATATAGAGTAAATCTGTAAGAACAAAGAGATTTTCTTAGCAATTACACATCATTATAAGCAAAAAACAAAGAGTAGCAATTAATTTTCGAATGCATAAACAAACACCGGACATCAAGAGAATGTATAATTGTATTCCATTTGTTATTGGTGCAAAGAAAGAAATCACAATCCAGACAGTGTAGGAAAATCTCATCTACCATAGTTAAAGACTCCGTTTGACCTTGTTCTTTTTTTATTTGTATTTAAATTTAATAAAAGTGAAAACTGATTTTAAAATCAATACTTTTATATCAGCACATATTATAACTTTTATGGAAATGTCTTCCTAAAAAAATTATATAGGTAAGAAACTAGAAACAGGCAACAAGCATGGGGGTGGAAGTCAGGCAGCACTTGTCATTAAAAGAAAATGACAATCTGAGAAAGTAGGGCAAAATTTAGGCTTAGGACACTTGTAGCATAAAATTACTAGTCAAGAGGAAATATGTCATACACTACCAGGAACTACCCAAGCAGATTTAAGTCTTTTTCCTTCTTTGCTAACTGTTCTATGCATGAAGAAGTTAGGATTCTCCATAGTTTTCAAACAAACTTTTTCTTTTTGAATAAGAAAATACTGAAAGAACTTGGTTATACTGAAACACTACCACTAAAGACTTGGATTTGTCAGTGCCTACATTTCATTAAAGATTCTTCCCATATTTTTTAGGAGACAAAAGAAGTGCAACATTAACAATTCCAAGTCCCATACATATGAGAATGTAAATACACATGATCAAATACCATAAATGGATATATCATTATGAAAAAACTCAACTAATGCTCTAACAGGAAAATAACCTACAAAAAATGGTTAACTTTCCAGGGTTCTGTTGATGAAAATATGTCTAGACCACATTTACATGACATACATGCTAACTGTAGGTCTGAAAGCAATGTGATTTTCAGTCAATGGAAAAACACTTATTATGAAATGATGTATCCCAGAGAAATAAAAACTCATATGTCTTTCAGGTTGATGATCTGCATTCCTACAAAAGTTTTAAAAGAACATATATTTTAAAAAGATCTGTAGCAACTATTGTTGGAAACAGTGAATTTGGCATATAAATGTGTGTATATGTATGTGCATGTGCATATCCAGTTCATTATAAGAATAAAGGGAAATAATTTCAGAAAACTACAATAATTATTAACATTCTTATCTCCTTACATGCTAGTAAGTCAAAGAGCAGCATAAATATACAAAATAGGAAGCAGATGAATTATTTCGGATTTTCTTCTCAGTTTTACTCACTGAAGAATTTTTCTGTAGCAAAAACATATTGACCTTTACAGAGGATATATGGGTAACAACAATCTAGAAATATATAAAGATTTCCCTAAATTCAGATCACTACATACATATAAAAATTTTCTATGGCATTATACAAAACATTCTATAGACATTTTTCACACAATTTCAGACATGAGTAAAACTTGGTAACATGAAACCATTTTACAGGCCCTCACATAACAATGGTTATGTGTGAAAACCCTTTTTTTAATGACTATTGAGTTAGGGACCACGTGACACTATTACATGTTTTAATAATTAAAACACCTTTGATACACTTAAAAAAAAACAAAAAGGAAGTGTAAATTCACGCCATATCTGGTCTATAGTCAGTCCTCCAATACAATGTCATAATATGTTCCATCTTGTCTTATCCCTACTCATGGCCTCCTATCCTATCCTGCATGTTGAATATCATCACTTCAGTTCAGAAAAGGACTGGGAGTAAAGGAGATGGGAAAAAAAGCTGACTATCTTTTTAAAGCCAGGACTCAGAAATACTGTTTGTTTGTTTTTTTTTTAAGATAGAAAGCAGCATTTGATAACTCAGAGGGCTTATGTTTGAAAAGGCACACATATGTTTGAACAGACACTGATGGAAGAGAAACAACTTAAAGAGGGGAAAAATAAAGAAGGGGAAAGACTGACCTTTGATGAGGCTATACAGAATTATGTAATCCAGTATTATAAAAATAACATTAACTTTATTAAGCCCTGAAGGTCTTAAACTGGGACAGTTGGGTATACTCTAAACATGCAAGTAAAATATACAACTAAATAGTATACTTGGGTCAGAACAAAACAATGGCAGGTGCTACAGTAATCCTAAATCATACTGATTTCCTACCGAGGCCAAAGCGCTGGTTGCCAATCTAAGCATTGCCCTTAGCTTACAACCCATCTGCCTGCTTTCAGTGGGGTGGGAAGCAAAGAGGCAATATATCAGAGAGATGCTGATAGGCTCAGGGTCCTGTACCACCACCACCACCAAGATGTGCCTTGCCTCAAACCTTACTAGAATGTCTTTGGGAATACCCATCTCCAGGAGGTGGAATAAAACAGACTTGAGCCTGACCATGCACAGAGACTGGGAAGCAAGAGGCTGGCTGTACACTCTAGGATTGCAACTGAGAAGGGGTTGTGACATCAATAAGCACAAGCATACACTGGACACAGCCTGGCTGGGATTACTGTAAATGTTAATAGATCCCAGGGTAGAGAAGCTCCCATTGATCAGCTGGTACTGATTTACTGACAGCCAAGACAGCCACAGGTCAGAGATTTCAGGTATTAGGAGCCCCCCAACAGAGACACCTGTCAAATGTTCCCAGAAAAAGTAAACTTTAAACAAGTGGCAAAATTTACAAATAATGCTATGATTTTAAAAAGATACTTCCCACCAATTCTGCCCTTTTCCTTCGTCCAATACTCCTGATCGTGACAAAGCTTCAGACATAGATATGGGCATGAAGAATTTAGCAGGGTGAAAGGCAAAGTCTCTTCTGACATGCACTCCTTCCAGGTCCATTTGTGGAAGCAGTCTCAGCTAACCCAGATATTAACTTGATTTAAATTCTTAGTGCCATATTATTACACAAGATAGGGCATTTTAATTAATGAAATGAGACTTGAGATGACTTGATGTGACTGCAGGGTGTTTCACTCTCTGAATATTAGAGGTCATGGGATTCATTTTAATTTAACCTAAGGGACAGAGAATAAGCCCTAAACAAGGGTTTGAATAATGGTGTAAGTGAGCAGAAGATTATGTAAGTTGGTATTGCTTTTCATGGCTTATATATTACAGAATATGGATTTCTAATCATAAAAAAAATTTTAATTGTATAGGTCTCCAGAAACAAACAGAAATAGCTCAAATTTAAAATTCATGAGACCTTGGAGTAGGAATGATGGTTCAAAAAATAAATCCTGTCTTCAGTGCCAGTACCCACATGAGCACCAGTTCTAGACCTAGCTGCTCTACTTCTGATCTAGGTCCCTGCTTAAGGTGTAGGAAAGCAGTGGTAGATGGCTCAAGCCCTTGGGCCCCAGCCCTCATGTGGGAGATCTGGAGGCAGCTCTCTAGCTTCTGGCTTTAGATCTGTTGACCCCTGGGTAAGGCCCTTGGCAGAGTGTAACAGCAGATGGAAGATCTTTGCCTCTGTCTGTAAATCTGCCTTTCAAATAAAACAAATATATTTTAAAAAGATAAAATTCACATGACCAACATTGTGGTGTGGTAGGTAAATTGGCTGCTGGCAATGTCTGCATTCCATATGGCACAAGTTTGAGTCCTAGCTGCTTCACTTCTGATCCAGCTCCCTGCTAATGCTCCTGAGAAGTCATCAGAAGATGGCTCAAGCCCTTCAGACTCTGTTCAATACGTGAGACCCAGAAGAAGCTCCTGGCTTCCATTCTGCAGCAGGAATGGTTGTGGTCATTTAAGCAAATGAATCCATGAGGCAAAAATTCCTCTCTGTCTCTCCCTATCTCTGCAACTCATATAAGAAATAAACTTTCAAATAAAAAAATTTAAAGACATAACAGTAGGATATAAAGATACACCAATTATCAGTGTCCTAAAGTAAATCCAGCATTTATTTTTGTATGGTATCTAAATGAACACATTTTCAGCATCAATAGGTTTTACCATTCAGAATAATCATATTTAAAAGATGAGTTTTCTTTTAGAAGCTAAAACACTATGTCGAGATGCCCACAGCCCATATTGGAGAGCTTGGATTTGTGTCTTGACTTTACTCCTGATTACAACTTCCTGCTAATGTTCACCCTGTGACACTCGAGATGGTGGCACAAGTGCCAGCTACATATGTAGGAGATTTGGGCTGAATTTCCAGCACCTGGCTTTAGCCTGACTGAGTCCAACCCAGTCTGGTCACTTGGGGATTAAACCAGCAGATGACAACACTGTGTGTGTGTTTGTGTGTTTTGTGTGTGTGTATGTGTGTGTGTGTGTTGCCTACCATTGTCAATCTCTATTTTTCTCTTCATGCCTCTCAGGGAAAAATATTTAATTACTATTAATCAAATAAAAATATTTAAAAACAGTAAAGGAACAGTCAAAATTTAACCCAATGAGAAAGGAGATTACAGCTCATAAAGAGTACACAAAAATCTACACATTTAGTCACTGGCAAAACAGGTCATGATCTTCAACTCCATTATATTTCTAAAACTGTCTCAACACTAAAGAGCAAACTTCAAGTATTTGCATTAAATAAAAAATAAATTCCAGGTGTGTAATTATTATGAAAGTAACAATGAGAAAAGTAACACAGTGCAACAGAGCAGGACAACCAAATACACAGAGCAGCAAAGGGGGATGTTTTCACATATAGTGAAAGTATGTATTCTCTTTATTTCCTAAAGAATCAAAAGCAGCTTGAGTAGTTGGTCAAGGATCAAGCTAAATACAGCACAGAAACATTTCAATGGAAGCAAAACAATGCAAAGACAACAGAATAGAAAGGGATATGTTTGGGGATCTTGAAATTAGGGGAGTGGAGACAGAGGTGACAACCTTGTTCCTCAGAACAAAGAGTCTTCCATTGCCAACTCAAAAAACAAATGTGCATCAGGAATCATAAGTTTAATTACTGGCACAGAGGAAGGTATAAAATCTCAAAATTGACTACTATATAAAAATTCAAATGGTTTAGTTGGAAAGAGGTACAGGAAGAATGTAAATTATCCCCAAGAATAAAATAAAGTAGAATATTTCAAAAGTCACTATGATTTGATCAACACAAAAAGGTCAGGGACCGAGAACAGTCTGGGCAGATCCAGGCTGAAGCACTGGCATATGCATCCGAAAACAGGGTGTGGAGTGGGTTGGATCACAATCTTCACCAGCTCATACAAGGCCAAGATAGAGGGGCAAGCTATGCCGGGCAAGGGCCTAACACCCACTGACATGTATGAGAATTGGGTCTGGGAGTGGGCCATATGGGGGAATGTGGGAAGCTCCCCTTGTGGGTCACAATTCCTGCTGGTAATCACATGGTCCAGGCCTGGGGTTGGGCAAGCTGAGCAAAGTAGCTCCAACTGTTGGCTAATGTGTGGGTTGGTTCTGAAAGGGGGCAGACCAGGCAGGGCTGAGCAAACTTTAGCTCACCGGCAAGAGCAGAAACCAGGCTGGAGCAAAGGTCATGCCGGGCTAGGCTGTTACACTAACTGGTTTGCATGAGCCAGGGATGGGAGCAGATTGAATAGGGCCAGGTTCCAGTATTCACCACCAAGTCGGGACTGGGGGTAGGCTGAGTCAGGCCAGGCCTCAGTATCCAAAGGAAAATGTCATGACAGGTGAGGTCAGAGCAACTACTGGCACATGGAGGATCTACGGCTAGGAACAGGTCTGGTTGGGAAGCTAAGTGGACACCCTGGTTCAGTTGCAGTTCTCACTGGTGAGTGCAGGGACCCGAGTGGGAGCTGAGTTCTGATATGGATATAGTTACTATGCCCCTTTGCACAAGTGTGGACTGGGGCTGGACGCACCGAGCTGGGCTAGACTCCAGCAACAACTGGTGCTCGTGAGGACCAGGGTAGGTATAGGTAGGGTTAGGCTAGATCTCTGCCCCTACTGGGCCATGTGTGAGCTGCATTTGGGTATGGGCCAGGCTTGGCTGGGCTGTAAGAACCAGAACACGTTGAAAGCCAATCAAGAAATGTCACTGTTACTGCTAGGACAGGAGGTGGAATAAATAGCTCTGCCCATGGACCCACTGGTTTGTGTAAGCTCTGGCACTGGGAGAGGTTCTGATGGAGGAGACTGAGAAACTCCTCTGGCAGGACACAGTCCCTGCAAGCGAGTGCAAAAACCATGATAGGAAGCAGCCCAGACTATGCCAGGGAATGGCACCCACCAGCACACATTTGGTGCAGATCGGGGGCAGACCTAAGCCAGTTCACATCACCCCCTAGCGAATACGAGCACCTGAACAGAGCATGGATCGGGCTGAAATACCAAGCAGTTCACATGAGGGCCAAGACTGGGTGCCAGTTGGACTGAGCTAGGCTGTAGCCCCCACCAATATGAGTTGGAATTTTGGATGGGCCAGACATGACCAGGCTAGATCACCCACTGGCAGATGTTGAGGCAAAGCAGGCCATGTCAGACAAGACTGCAACACACAACCAGCACATGTGAGAACCAGGGGGAGGAGTGACCCATTCAGGGGGCAATATAGGGTTCCCCTGCTGGATCACCACTCCCACTGGTGAGTGTGAGTTTGGAGGGAGGCAGACCAGGTGGAGAAGAGCTACAACACCTGTTGGCCTCATGTGAGATACATCAGGGAAAAGCCAGGCTGGGTTGACTGTTCTTACAGGTTGGTTAGGCTCTGCCACAGTATCAGCTAGCCAATGATGCCATGGGGGGCAAATTATGTCAAGTTAAACTGCAGTGCATGATCTAGTAGTGGGAATGGGCTCAGTAGGGAAAGATTGAACACCTCCTTCTTGGGTTACCACTCCCCCTGGTGAGCATGAGAGCCAGAACTGGGGTAGGCATGGCTAGACAGAATGGCACCCAACGACACGTGTGTGGTCTAGATAGTGGGGCTGACTGGACTGAACTAGGCTTCAATACCCATTGACATGTATGAGAGCTGAATGGGATATGGGACAGACTGGACCAGTCTGCTGTACATACTGGCAAGAATGGGAACCAGGACAGGGAGCTGGCCTGGTAAGGGTTATTTTGGGAGTCGCCTATTGAGACTGCAGCTCCCACTGGTTTATGTGAGGGCCGATTGTGCCATTGGAAGGATTGGGATGGGCTCCCACACCCATTGGTTTGTGTAGAAAACAAGGCTGGAGGCTGAACTGACCCAGCAGTTACAACCACCAGCATATACATAGGCTGATTGAGGTAACGGACTCTGCTGGACCCTGTACTGGCAAGCACACATAAGAATCTGGTCTTGGATCACTTCAGATGAAGCTTCTTTGGAGATCCCCTCAGTCAAACTGCCAGACTCAGAACCCCAACCACGAATAGAATTGCAGGTTCCATGGTCCGACAACGGAGTCCACATTCAAAACAAAGCTACCTGGCTGGCTCAGAGGGAGCAGTGGACAGCATATCCAGGTGTACATGGAGGATATGGCAGTCCACTGGAGCCTGTGGAGTATAACTAGAACCACAACAGAGGAGGGAGGACAGAACAAATTAATTAACTATGCCAGTCATGTGTTGGCAGTGAAAATCTGGGCAAACAGAGACTCTAAGGTGGACTATGTCAGTCAGTGGATTCTGAAGAGATTTCATTGTGCTTGGAATGGTGAGACTGGCAGCAATTCAGAATTGCTGAACTATTGAAACCACTTGAGCAATGACCCCTGAGCATGCCCCACATCAGAGACCCTAGGATGGGTGGGAGGCTGGGTGGGGCTTCTCCCTTTCTTTTCCCCTTTCCCCTAGACACAGAAAAAAAGAGAGAGAGAATGTGGAAACAATGGTTTTACCCATTTTCCTGTAGCCCTTGACCCTTTGTGCCCTAATCAATTATGCAAAGATCATCAAAATAAAATAATAATAATTTTTAAAAATACAGAAAAAAGCACAATTCCCAAAAGCCTGTACCAAGACATCTGGCTTCCAAGTTCAGAAAAAAAAATATGGAAGATAAAATGAAGTCATAAGGTACATAAACTTAGATTGAGTAAAAATGCAACAGTAAGACATTGATAACCCTACTGTTTTGTACAATTGGGGACACTAATACTGGGGAGATACTAATACTAATTCCCCTTCAGAATCTCAGCATATTGAGAATAGAAAAAGGACTCCCTCCCACTTTGCTTCTAGTTTTTCTGTCTTTCTTTTTTCTTCTTCCTTACAGATGGAGAAACTGAAACCAAAAGTAGTAGCACTACTTTCAATGCTGTAATAACACCTGTACACAACTTGTGACAAGGTTAGCCCTTAAACTTCGTCTTGTAACTACGTTTCCACATGATACAGCTAGTGATTCACCTTCACTTTTTAACTGCCTTTTTCTATAGCAAAAGTTTAAGGCTAACCGATGGGATTTTGAGATTAAACTTTCATGACTTTGTGGCTAAAGGTACAACATAAACATCATCATCATCATCACCGTCACTATCACCATCATAATCATCATGTTATCCATTGATCCAAAGCATATCATCATTTCAAAGCCAATTATATTAAAACTATATGCATGAAGAATATTTTAGTATGTTCCATTATAGATGAAGCAAAAACAAAAACATAGAAATCTAGTTAGAGGCCTGTAATATATATGTTCATCACAAGAGAGTAGTTAGTTTGAATACAAATTATACAAGCCACATCAGAAAGCAAAATAAAAAGATTAGAGGCAACAGCAAACATGCACTTTTAGATAAAGATTTCATTGTAAATACATGGAAACACATACCCATTTTTCCACATCAACTTGCTGTGGAAAGAAAAAGCCAAAATAAATAACAAACAAACAAACAAACAAATAACTACCAATGCTTCAATCTCTGTCACTTAAATTAATTTAAAAAGTGGTCCCTGCATCAAAATGTTTCAAATTCTAAAATATAAAAAAGTACTTAAGTTTCAATTAAGCAAATTCAATATCAGACAATAAATAAATTTAGTAATCAACATTTCAAAAGGCATTATACTAAAAATGCAGTAGGTATATGAATAATCTGAAATTTTTGAAACTAAAACTGACCATTTACCTAATTCCCAAATATAATATGCCTAAAATTCTCTAGCTATGTCAGTTTTAAAAAACAAATTCCAACTCTAATTTTGATCATGATATTTAAAGTAAAATTTCTCTTCTCCTAATATTCCTAATATTAAGTAAGTTCCCTAATTTGAAAAAGACATGCCTTGCCAAATAATTCAAAAACTATGTGGGAATTAAATTATTCTTAAAGTTGTATTTATTGATGAATAAATGTTGGTTTCATTATTATATGATTCTTTAAGAAGAAACAACTGTAATTACCATTACACTATAAAGATAACTGAAAACCATATGTGAACACACTCTGTCTTTCACAACATCCCAGATTTTAGAGCAAATGGATCAGAATAAAAAGCTCAATAGTGAGGAACATACTCAGTATCAAAGATCATTGTATTTACTATACCCCCTTATTATGAATGTGTGATTTTCATCCTGTTATAATTGAAGCATGCCCAGGATCTTTATTCTTTTAAGTGTATTTGTACATTTTTCTTCAGAAAGTTCCTTAATCAAGTACAAATCTAATGCTACTAAGGTGGAAATTTTGGCCAACACTTCAGTGAAATGAGTGGAAATCACTCTTTAGCAAGCATAATTTCAGAAGATAATATATACAAAGTATATGACACACAGAATAATAATTTGATCATGACATTAAACACATAATAAGCCTAAATATGTATTTAGAATTTTATATAGGAGTAGTACATAGTGAAATTGAGGAAGTTACTTACAGAGAATACTTTGACTTTTTAAAAATTTATTTTATATTCATAAAAACTTCTTCTAAACCTCCCCCTACATCTGTATTTGAAAAACAACATATTACTTTTTTAAGAATACTATACAGAACTGTCTGGTTTTCATTATAAGTTTTCAGGATATTCTGCTTTTTTAAAAGTCCTCATT
This sequence comes from Ochotona curzoniae, assembly GCF_017591425.1. Classification (NCBI taxonomy): domain Eukaryota; kingdom Metazoa; phylum Chordata; class Mammalia; order Lagomorpha; family Ochotonidae; genus Ochotona; species Ochotona curzoniae. Next base: position 89,624 of record NW_024466946.1, read on the forward strand.
CTATATATTAAATTACTCCAGCAATGAATCCAATTCCTTTAGATCCTGGGACAAAAGGAAACAAAAGCAACTTGTTCAAAACAGTACAATTATCATATAATTTATTTCCCCAAAGGACAAATTTTAATATTTATTTTGTTCAAAGAAAAATAATTCAAAAAATATTAAACAGCTTCATTTTCATTATCAGGAAAACAGTATCTATCATACTTTAGTGATAACAACAATTTATCAAAGAAATCGTATCAGCATCATATTGGCAAAACCCACACAGACACACGAACCAAGCATTGTGGGATTTTTCCAAAAGAATCTGTAATCAAACGTTAGTTAATATTATCAGCAAGAGCAGCTCTCCAATGAGTTATATTACATAAGAGAAGCACAGATTCTTAAACAGAATTAGTGGCAATAATGTTTCAGACTGAATATTAAAATACCCAAAGAAAGGTTTAGCAACAGCATGTACTGGAAATGAATTACCAGCTGGACACACAGGACAAGACAAATGACCCACGGTGTTAACAGACAAACATACAATAAAGTTGCACTTAGGAATAAGCAATGCAGACTGATTTCATGACATGTCTTTCAGGTTAACACAAATCATTTCTTGGAAATCTGAAAAAGGGAACAGTATATGGAACTAATGAAGGAAGAAGAATAAAAATTCACAATCAACTTGCCCATTGTTAGAAATTATACAATCACAAATTCTATAAAATACATGACAACATTTTTAATAATGTATTATCCAATACATAAGAATTTTAAGAAATATACTGATTTGACTATTTTAATAAAAATATTTTAATATTCATGGGAAATTATATCAAATATTCTATCACATTAACATGAATGAAAATAACAATCTTTTTTCAAAAGTATGATTTCATTCAAAGGAAGTAATCGTCACTTAAATGTCAATTTTATTTAGCAGAGATTACATAGATCCCAGTTCAAAGCCAATTAATTTCAAATTGTAACTGGTGAAAGGTGGACAATTCATATTATCATATACTCATATATGATCTGTTTTTCGTATCCATATATTAATTATACACATGGAGCACAAAAATACAAACTATTCCATAACCCTAAAAAAAAAGAGTTTGGTTGCTTTTCCTGGATTGCGCCATATTGTTTTACTACTAAAGATGGCGAGTTCTATTATAATTAAATACAAACTATATCATATATCAAAGAGTTGTAAGAGTTCTCTTGTGATTAAAGAGAATTCATTCTAAGACCCCAAGTAAATGCCCTTGGGAACTGTGGATAGTACCAATTCCTACATATACTATGCTGCTGTTTTGTTTGGAGTTTTAATGTTGTTTTGCATTTTGTTTTTAATTTCCTATGTGCCCTGCAAGAGTTCACCTGTCCCTGTACATTTTATTTTCAGGAAATCTCTACACCACTAACTTTATGCATTGGAGCTGTTAAATAAAAACAAAAAAATCACTTGAACACAAGCACAGCACAGATGCAATCCATTTGATAACCCAGGTGGCTACTAAATGACTAAAGGGGTATTGGTATATACAATGTGGATACACTGAACAAAGGGATGATTCAAGTAGGATGGTGCAAGCCTTCATCACACTACCTCAGAGCAAGGTACAACTTAAAACATATAAACTGTTTACTGCCTTAATTTTCCTTGTAATATTTTCACACTGCAATTGACTGGATAATTTAAACCCTGCAATTGATGACCATTATATACCATGTGTCAGGCTTTGAATCCTACATTTCCATGAAATCTTAGTGTCTGTGTTTTATATATGAAGTAACTAATAATATAAAGGCATTATGAATCTAGCACAACAATAAAATATCACACTAAATGATGCGGCTGGAACTTGTAATTGGGTTTCAGAATACACAACAAACACAGCACACATTATCCTAATTCTCTTTGCTTCAAGTTTTCAACTTGCATTTTGTTTGGAATTTCTCAAAGTAACATCAAAATAAGAAAATAGTGCAATTTACACCTAGAGATGATTATAACATCAAACATTACTTAATTTCAGTTGTTTTAACCACATGCCTGGTTTTGTTTATAGATAATTATATTACAACAATAAGAACCCAACACAAATTTCAATTTTTAATAATGAGTATTATACAAGTTACTAAAATATTTAATGTGCATCAATGCCCATTATCCTGCTGTTTAATTTTTTTTGAAGCAATAAATTACAGAACAGTGAAAAACAAAAAAGTGAAAAATCTCTAACTTATAAATAATTCTCCATCAAACGTGGATTGCTAAAATCAGGGAAGAAAATCCTGATGATTTCCTGAATTCCAGGCATTAAAATATACTGAAACCATTTAGATTTTTTTAAAGTTCATTCAGTTATCATTTAGAAATTATACTTTAATACAGACACATGAAACTAAAAAGTCACAAATATGAAGCTTACTAAAAACCTTACTAAGTAAACTCAGCAGCAGTATAACCCCTTCTCAAGGTAAGTATTAATGCTATCACCACTGATTACTTTCGTTTTTTTTTAATTTGAAGAGTTTGCATTCTTTTCTATTTAGCCACCACAACTGACATTGAATTTGCAAATTCATTATGTTGTGTGAATGCCTTTGCAATTAATTCATTTTCAAAATTTACAATATTACAATGTATGAAAATACAACAATTTATCCATGAACACTTGAGTTCATTTTAATTTGGAGCTATTTCAAACAATTCTGTGATTAAGCATTCTTATATTCTTGTTGAATATAGAAATATATTTCCTTGAGACATATAACAGGAATGTAACTTAAAAGGATTTATACATGTTTGGTTGTATTACATATTGCCAAGCAGTTTCCAAAATGATTGTATAAATTTAAATTCTCATCAACAGTGCATAAATTTCACTTGCTTTATAACCTCACATAAATAGTTTTTTATTATTTTTAATATAGTATAGTCTTCTTAATTTAGCTATTATAGTATAGGTATAATAATACCACACTGCACTATTAGTCTGCATGTCTCTGATGTCTATGTGATGAAACAAATTTTTACATATTTTTGGACATTAGAATCTGTAATATCATCAAATATTTGTTCAAGTCTTACACAGTCTTCTCTTTTAGACTGCCAATTTTCTACCTGATTCATTGGAGTTCTCCAAACAAGGTCCTGTGTGCGCATGTATGTCTATATCTACATATATATCTGAATGCATATCTACACTTGTATACCTCCTATCTACCTATATCCATTTGTTCCCAATCTGTGTCCTGCCTTTTGAGAACCCTGATGAATAATCTTAACTGTGGTACAGTTATCAAACTTTCTTTCATGTTAAGCTATGTTTTGTATGAAGAGACTTTCCTACATTATTTTCTAGAAAACTTGATTTTGTGTGTGTGATAACAGAGAGGGAGTCAAAAATTTTCCCTTCCTTTGACTCCATCACCCCAGCAGTGGGAAAGAATCAGTCAAGAAAAACAGAACACTTTGTACACGACACTTACATTTTCATCTACCAATACATAAAATGACAAATGCATAGCTAACACTATTCCATTTTGGCCCATTTTTCTATTCTGTACTAACATGGAACTATTTAATTTTTATAAAATTAAGACAAGTTTTGATAATCAGTAGGCAGATATGCCATTTGTTCTTCCTTTTCCACATCCTATTTGCTAACATTGACCTTCTTTATTTCCCGTGTTCCCAATATATGAACATGAAATATTTCCTCCAAAATGCTTTTCAATTTTCTATGTAATAGCCTGCACATGTTTTAGAATGACTCAGAAGTGTGTAATGGTGTACTACAGCATTCACCAGACTATTTCCACACTATGTGCCAGTAATATATACCAAATCATTAAAAACCTTAGATGTGGGAAGGTTGAAGAGACTGAAATCCCAAGACAAGAGAAGGGTATTAGGACGTCCTAAGAATTTGTTGACCCATTTTCCCTTTCAGGGCATTCCTGGGGTACTGAACTAGACAAAAGAATAAGGAAGAAAGAAAAACCCCTGCAAAACTTTGCCTACTCTCAGGTAGCTTGGGGGAAACAAACATAGTTCACAACCAGAACTTGAGGATAGAACCAAAGGTAAAGGAGACAGAGGAGAAAGTCTCTCGCCCTGAAAAGGTTTACCGTTCAAGTTATTTTCCGCTTCCATGGTACTAGAGAATGAACTAAGTTACTTAGCAGGGAAGCAGTTGAAAGACTCAGAAGTGTAAAACATAACTACATTCAGATTACATGAAACAACACTACCAATATCTTGTGAAGTTTAATCTTGAGCTACAGATAGAACAAAATGCATTTCAATACTTTTTTCAGAAACAGGATCTCAACTACAACCCCTGAAAATTTTATGTATCAGGAAATCAAATGATCCAGAGGACAACTGAATCCTCACCCTAACACTCAGCTTTCAAACAGGATTTCAGGGGGAAAAATGAAAAACTACAATAACATTAACAATTGCCGAGACAACAGAAAGATACAGGCAGAAGATCAAGACGTGGAACCTTAAATTCTGTGGAGATAAATAAGAATTTCCTACTCTGAAATCTCTGCCAAATCAATACAGAGAGAAACAAGTTCTTCCTTACATATTGGAACTAAAATTTAAAACAAAAATGGGAAAACAAAAACAAAGTAAGAAAGATATGCTCATATGCTTCAGCACTGCTGCAAATACAATTTTGTCATACTGTGTTACATATTTGTCAAAATAATGTTTAGGAATATTATATAACTGTAGTTTTACTCATCTATAATTACTTTGCAATTTACTGTATGTGGGTTAATTACTCATTTTTCCATTTGTTACTGTTTATAATGCCTGCCTTTATTTCTATTAAACTATGGTCATTTTGCTTTTTGTTTCTTGGGACTCTTCATTTCCCAGAGCTTTAAGCCCTTGGCTGCAATGTATACTGAACCTGTTAAAAAAAATAAAATAAGGTAAAATAAAGATATTTCCAGGCAAACAAAATTTTAAATAATTTAGAAGTAGAAGAAACAATTGTTTAGAAAGAAGAGAAATAAAACATTAAGAAAAAAAATAGCTGCAGGAAGAAATGATGACTAACAGTAGATGCATGTCTAAATTTTAAATGAACACCAAGTACATAAAATAATCACAGTAATGACTTTGGTGACTTAATGTGTAATAATAACAGCACAAAAGAGGGGCGGGTGTAAAACTGTGAAGTACTGCTGTATGTTCCTACTCTTTCTAGAACACAGTACAGAAACAGTCCAGTGAGAAGTACAGTAGAGCATCACACACCTCGGAAGCATTCTTAAACTAAACTAAGACATCCTTAACTAAACCTGCTGTCTTTGGGCCTGCAGGTATCCTTCTCCCCCATTCGTACATATGACATAATGACTTACGTACTAGTAATTTATTTAGATAAGAACTTATATATTTACTTAATACATACTCTTGTTGGAACACCAACACTCACCTAAGTTAATATTTTATTATATTTTCGTAATCCATGAGTTTACCCACTGAAACTGGAAAAACAATATTTCTTGAGAACCTACTATTATAATTTCTGTTAAGTACTATCAAAGCTGTTCTTCTTTCCAAAATTACTAGTTGCATTAATGAAAATTCATTTTTATTTATTTCTCTTTTCTTATTGCTTTTACATATGCTTACAGACAATAAAGTAACACATTCACTAGGCCTCAACCTGAGGTATTTTAAAGCACATAAGACTACAGAATCCTTTCTGCCATCAGTTTACCACAAATTTAATTAAGTAAATGAGTTCAAGTAATTCATTGAATTATAGTTAAGTCTAATTTCCTGGCTAAAGTCTGGTACTGTATTAATCAGGTACAATTCTCTCATTTTTCAGATCTGCCAGATGATGAAGAAGACTTGTCAATAACACAGTGAACTTGCCAATCTTATACACTAACATACATTACAGCTTAACTCAAGAAAAAATTGATCATTTTTATGCAGAAGTTTAAGCTGTTCACTTCTAAAACTTAAACAAGGTAAAGATTTTAGAGGATTAAGATCTAGTTCTTCCTAAATTATTCCTACTTTAAAATATGAACAGTTCTTCTAGTATTAGTTAATAGCTTTATGATTTTGTTCAAATCTTCCAGAACATACGCACACTGTTAAGTTCCAAATTACCAATACCTCATTTCTGAAAGCACAGTTTCTAATTTTAAAAATTCAAATGCTTGAGGGCTAAGTAAACAACACAGTAGCTTTTCTCAGCTATGTTACTCATTAGAATTACTAAATTCAATTAAATACCATACATTACATCACTTAGGGAAATAAATATGAAGAATATGAACCATGAGCGGAGAGAAAGCAATGTGACTAGCCTCATTAAATATAAAACATTTATAAAAAAATGGGATTAGGGCCTAGCGCGGTGGTGCAGTGGTTAAGGTCCTCGCCTTGCACGCCCGGGATCCCATATGCGCACCGGTTCTATCCCAGCAGCCCCGCTTCCCTTCCAGCTCCCTGCCTGTGGACTGGGAAAGCAGTCGAAGACGGCCCAAAGCTTTGGGACCCTGCACCCGCGTGGGAGACCCGGAAGAGACTCCTGGCTTCAGATCGGCATAGCATCGACCATTGCGCTCACTTGGGGAGTGAATCATCGGACAGAAGATCTTCCTCTCTGTCTCTCCTCTCTGTATAACTGCCTTTCCAATAAAAAAAATAATAATAAAAATAAATCTTTAAAAAAATGGGATTAAATCAGCATTGCAGGACACAACAACAGATTGATGTGACAGAATATTCAGTTAAGATTAACATATTTGAGAATGTGTACAAATTCAATGTATGATCAAAAACAATCACAATAAACAAAGAATTAAATCATCACTCATGAATAATGAGAAGTCACTTGTTTAGCTGCTGGAAAAAAAAAACTGAAGTATTCATCTCAAAATCCAGAAAGACTATCTATAAATAACAATAGACTCCAAGTAATAATAAACTCTAAAAACAAATTTGAGGTCACGTTTAAGGTGGATATTATCTGATATTAAAATGCTTAGGTCAATATCCAGCCCTGCTCTTGACACCAGCTTCCTGCCATTGCAAACCCTGAGAGACAGTAGCAATGTCTCAACTGAGTGGACTACCACAAGCACATGGGAAACACACGGAAGTCCCAGCTCATGGCTTTGGCCCAGCTAGGGGATGTTTGGGGCAGTAAAAAAGCTGATGAGAGCATTCTTTGTCTCTCTCTCTCTTGCTGTACTCTTTACCTCTCACTTTCTCCCTCTCTCTTACCCCTCCATTATTCCCTCCCTTGCAAATAACTAACTAAATGAAAGTTTTAAGTGAAATATATACAAAAAAAGCAAAAGACTTAGAAAAACTAACAGCATATCACATAAACAAAGTCAGAGGACTGCCGCGATGCTACTTCAAGGTTTACTGTAGGCTAGAGTAATCAAAGTAGAGCGGTGCCACTGAAAGATGGATCAATGCAAGAAATAGAGCCTAAAAACAGAACTACACAAATACTGCCAAAATAACAAAAGCAATAGAATGAATGGAACTGTTCCATTAATTTGGGAACAGTTGGGCATACAAATGATTTAAAATAAATCTATCAATGGATTTGAATATCTTCACAAAAAAAATTGTTCAAAATGGATCACAGGCCTAAATATAACATAGCAGGAGAAAAACCTAGGCGGAATTGTGTTTAGTGATAACTTCTTAGATACAGTACCTAAAACACTACGAAAGAATGACTTATACATTGGGTTCATGAAATTATAATATTCTACTCTATGAAAAATATTTCTAACTAAATTAAGACAAAAGGCCACAACCTGGGTAAATAATTGTAAAATACATCTGGTAAAAGATGGGAATGTAGAATGTACAAAAATTCTTCAAACTTAATTATAAGGAAAACAGTCCATTTAAAGTGTACAAATGATCTAAAATGTTAACTCAGTAAAGAATACACCAGCAATAAATAAGTAAACGCAAAGACGCTTCACACCATATGTCACCAATGAATTGGAAATTAAAAAAGAAAACCAACAACAAGATAATGAGAGGACTAAAATCCAAAACAGTGACATAAATGCTGGCTCTACTGTTGGTAGAATAAAACAGAGAACAGTTACTTTGAAAAAAGTTTGACAATATCTTACAGTAGTAAATATATTCTTCCCATATAATATAGCACATTCTTTGGTTTACTCAAATAAGTTGAAAACTCAAGTCCACATAAATTCCTGTACCTGAGTACATAGCAGTTTTTTTGATAATGGACAGTATTCGACAGCAATCAAAGACTCACATGAATGGATAAATATATTATGATGGAAAAGGAGCTTGCATTGTAAATATGAACTTTCATAAGTGCTTTATTGGGTATTGGAATAAACCAAGATACCATGGTCAAAGATAAAAACTGAGATTGTCTTTACCTTGTTCCCAAATAGAAGTGCTAGTGTGCACACAGTGCATGTGATAATGCACATTCCTTTTCTGTCCTGTCTTAGAAGAAGCATCCCTAACGCCTCAGACTTACTGTTACCATTTATGTTATGCAGAGCTTGGAGCACAGTTACTCATGTTGTATCTTCAGAGTGAACAAATGCAATTAACTGCAGTTTATGAAGCATGGTGTCTTCGTTAGTTACCTATAGTTCTATTGTCTCTGCTGCTATTTACCTTTCAATTGGCTCTATCCTTGCACTAACAAATTTCATTGGTAAGTAAGATTTGAGATACTTATCTCCTTTTAGCCATATAATACAATAATTTCTCTTTTATTATTTATTATTTTTGGATTTTTTTATTATTAATGGAAAGAGAAATCTACCAAAAGAAGGAGAGATATATATGGGATCCCGGCGTGTGCAAGGCACGGGGCCCAAATATACATTTCTTATTTACCCTAGTATCCCAATATCAAGGCCATTCTGCACATAGATGGTACACCAACCTTTACATTTATCAATGGCTGAAGGGCAGTTTAAAACTTCCATACTCAGCAAAAAGCTACAGCAAATATCTACACAATCTTTGAGCTCAGGATCTCAACATTATCTTGGAAGCAGCATAAAGAGAGACTGGTTGCACGATCAATACTACCCTCAGTATATCTGATATGCCCATTTGGTCTCTAAAGCTCAACTTAAAAGTTTCCTCTGCTCTTTGTTTAGCAGCTCCAAGATTACCTGTTTGCAAAAAACAGTAGTTTCTAGAATGAGTAACTAAATCGAAAGAGCTGCTTGAACTTCTTTGAAATCTTCTGATCTGGAACTGTGTATATGTGCGCATTGCTGCTTTTTTCTATGAAGAGGATCTATAAAGTGGATTCCCAAAGCCACCAAGTTTGGGAAACATCATCCAATTTCTCTTCTGGTAACAGTGACCGTGCTGTGACAACAGCTATTAGCATGAACTGTGCAAGATAAACAAAAGTTGCATGGTGATGTCATATTAAAAATCTATTTTCTTAATTCCCTTTCCAGAAACATTGTATTTCTCCAACAACAGACAGGCACAGTGAAGAGAGCTACTGAACAGGTCAAAATCTCTTTATATATCCAAAATTGTTACTATACTAGCAGAAACATAATTTTTCACAAATTCTTAGCCCCTTGATATTTGGCCTGTAAATGCTCATTGCCATTCAGTATTTACTGCATATCTAATACTTCTGTATTAGATGCCCTGTTCAAAACATAAGTTAGACTGGAACTGAGCACGGCAGAGGAAAATCTCAATACTCCTTGCTTTTATACTTGACAGGAACAAACAAATCAGGGACACGGTGTGTTTCAGAGGTAATAAGTATATCACCAAAATAAACTAAAATATTTGCTTTAAGAAAAATAAACTTATAAGAGAAAAATATTTAGAAGACACTGACTCAAGAGGTAATAAAAAACTTTTAAATTATCAGTAAACCATGGAATAGTATCAGCAGACATTTACAGTATAAGCCTTTTGCTATCAAATATTTACACATGAAAAATATTTTTCTTACTATAAACAAAAAATGAGGGAGATATCCAAATTAAATGACACTAATCAAAGACTATACATTTAAGATTTGTAATATAAAACAGTGCTTAACTGTGCCTTTGTGATTAAATTACATGCTGAACACACTGTGCTCATTATTGAGTTTGATGCTACAGTCCCTGGAAACCACACCACTCAAATGCACAGAAATAAATACTGTTCAGTTTTTTAGTGGAAAGTTATCATTCCAAACACAGAAAGATGGTTACAGAAGGTATCTACAAATGGAAGATGTATATTTCAACTGCAGACATACTGCCATGCTCACAGGAGTGATAAATTTACTCAGTGAACATTTTTGGCTATCAGTCTTTCAGGGGATTATGATCAGACACATGTTGACTTGTTTTTCAGATAAGGGCAGATACATAGTTATGCACAGCAGCTTTCGAGAAAAAGCTAGAGAAACAGCATATCAATTACTAAATCTGTCAATTTGCTGGCATTATAACCTCATTCCTGCAGCAGGACTTTTATGCTTTTTCAGACATGTCCCTTGAATATGAGTCCCTGCTATCCACATGGCACACTTGGAGTCCCAGACTCCTGGATTCAGCCCAGCACAGCACTTGCATCCATTTGGGGAATGAACTACTATATGAAAAAGCTCTCCTTCCCTCCCTCTCTGTAACTCAACCTTCCAAACAAATTTAAATATTAGGAAACCATGTGTTACCCTTAATTACAATAATTTATTTTCAGGTCTCCTTACTATTAGATTGCCAAACATCTCAAGTGCAAGTATGCATTTCTTACATATCCCAGTATCCCACCCCTAGAATTTACAAAGCAATCTTACATACTTTTATAGAATAAATGCTGTGTAAATCTGTCCAGTTGAGAGGGGATACCGATAATCTGTTTCCCAGAAATGGTGATAGCTGAACACAAATTTAGATTTTTACTTCTCAGATAAGAACTCCACTTGCCAGTCCTGCTTTGGCTCAGGAAGCGGGAGCATCCAAAATATGAGTAAATGTTGCCAATTAGGGCATAAGGATACTAACTGCTTCTACTTTGTACGGTAGCAGAAAGTGTTAGAAATTATCATACATTTACACGTAAATCTGTCTTTATTTTCCCAAATTGAGATATTAGCTTTTAGAAGTATCTTTCTCTCTCCCTTCCCTATGGTAAAAGTTAGTTGCTAATCCAGTTTTCTCTTGCCAGGGTGGACGGATATGTGACAATGGCAAGAGGGCCAGCTTACCAGAGAGTTTCTGGTGGTAGAAATGCCTCTCTCTGGCATAAAAAATTAACTGGTTTTCATTACTATGGACAATCTTAAATTTAGATACCATTCCTGAAATTGCTACAGTCATCCTGTAATAATGCAGACTTCCAGCCTATGAATCAACAAAGCCAGGCAGGAAGAGAATAAAGACGACTACAGAAACAAGAGCTAGAGCTATGATCAACTGAACCAGAATCCTCCCTTTTTTGAAGTTTGGTATCAATATTTTTAAAAATGTATTTATGTTTATTTGACAGTCAAAGTAACAGAGGATGGCAGGACACACAGAGACAGAGAACCGTCTATTGGTTCACTCCCCAGTTATTCCCAATACCACAGTAAGGCAATGCTGAAGCCAGGAGCCAGGAACTTCACCAGGGTCTCCCACAAATATGGGAAAGGGACTCAAGTATTTGGACATCATCTATGCCTCCCAGGCACACTAGCAGCATATAATATGATAACATTTACTTTAAAATGTATTTATGCATAATGATTTAGATGGTCATAAACCAGCCTTTAGTTGTAGTTATCTTGCCGGAAGAGAAAAGATCACTAGAGGAGTATTTTATCAGTATTATGTTATAAAAATAAAATGTTCAAATAACAGGAATTTAAGGTATCACTGAAATTTAAGCTTATCTTCAGATTGCATGGTTGGCAATCACTAATTACTTTTAACAATAGCATTAATCAAAAAATAAATAAATGGGGATATGTTAAAATGTAATTTACTGAGTTCCTACAATATTCCAGGCAGGCATCTTGCTGAAGCATAAGTAAAATTAGCGAGTGTGGTGTTCTTTTTCATTATTAAACAATAGGAGGTTTCAGTCTTTGAGTGTGAGCTCTTCAAGGGCAGAAATCAACTTTCTATACAGTATTTCGAAGTATGATCATGGTTTTACATCACAATTCTGTATTTTAATGGAGCTTATGTATGTATTTTGATAGCAATTTATGATACATGGAGTATTAACATATCTGAAAATGGATGCAGATCAACTGTATCAAATAAATTGTACAAGTGTCCAGAGAGCTAATACATGATATGAAGGCTACAATTAGTAAAATTATACTGCATTAGGATTCATCCAGAATGGGCAACCATAAGAAAGAATAGATACATTAAAAAGCCTTGATATGGTTAACTTTTTCTGTCTTTAGTCCATAATATTATGTTGTACAACTAAATGCAGTAAGATTTTTTGAAAAGCATGAACTCATTTATTTTCTGACCCTTATTCCTAACCACCTATAAACCTTATTTTTTAATGATATATGGAATAAAAATAAATAATGTATGGAACATAGTTTGTATCACATAAAGTACAAAAGTACAAGATTTGGAAACTCTCCTTCATGTTACCGCAACTCACCATAATAAGGAGAAAACAAATAGAAGCAAAGCACGGATATAAAACGTAGAATGGGTAAAATGTTAACTGAAAGTCTGATATTTGGGATGTCTGCCTATAAGCTTGGATAAGTCTTTCAGATGTAGGGATCAGATGCCAAAAAATGTATGAAGACCTGTAAAGTAACCCATTCATACTGTTCAGAGCCACCACACTTATAGTTATTTATTACAAGAGTCACAGCAAACAAAGGCGGGAACCTTCAGAAAACCGGACCTGTTTGTTCATGGTGACTCCTGGTACATTTTATTTTTGGCCCAGGGTTTGGAACTGCTTTCCCCAGCAGGATGAGATCTTATGGGAGTATACTGAAGTATAATCAGTGCAGCAGTCATGAAGATGAAGGCAGTATACCCACTGTGATTCCTGTGCACTGGTATTATTGTGTACACTGAAATTATTGCCCACAACATCTCTATGAGAGAGGTATAACTGTTTTTTCTTATTTGTATATGAGAAAACTGAGGCACAGAAAGGTTAAGAAACTTGCCTTACATTACCAGGAACTGAATTCATGGTGTGTGCTCTAGAATCTCTGCCCTTAACCACCAGGCGATGCATCTGGGTCTCAAACCTCATCTCCTGCCCATGCATTCATAATAAATGCTCTCTGATGCAAACAGTTGTCTAATACTGGTGTGTCAATGCTCAATAAACACATTTTAAAAAGTCATCCATTATGCTGATGTCTAAAACCATATTTTAAAAGTTGGATTCACCAGTAAATTTGGTTAGTTGCTTCCTGATGTATGTTTTTAACACTGACACAACATGCTTTAAATAGGCAGGGGTTTTCTTAGAAAAATGATGTAAGTGTATGAATGCTGCACATTCTGTATCTCCCTTATTCATAAAACTGTATGATGTATAGCTCTATTAATTATTAAGTTATTGTAGTCTTTTATACTTTTAATTAGAATAAAGTACATATTAGAATAGGGAATTTCCTACATTTTAACACAAAATAATAAACCATTTTATCAAACTGAAAACAATCATTTCAGTAATACTGGATATGTCATTCATGGTCTTCCTGTGTTATCTTTTATTAAAATTTTCAATAACACCATAATGAGATCCAGTGGTTACTTAGAAAACAGTCGAAACGATATTTAGTAGTTTTAATAGTACTTATTATTAATGTGTAAATTATTCTATAAAGTCAAAAAAATTCAAAAGAAAGACAAATCAGACATGCTCAATTCTTTCCATGTGCTCTCATACTATCACTGCTTCTGGGATACACATAATTAGACCGTACTATCTTTACCTTTGTAGTCACAAAGCAATTGATGGCAAAACCTACAAAGCTTTCTAAAGACAAAATTTTCACTGCTCATAAACTATATATGATAAATACATAAACCATATGCATATATATTCAAAACATTTGATTCAAAGTAACTGGTGCTAAATTAATGCAGTTTTCAATATTTCAGAACACACATGATTTATTCAGTTGTTATCAATTTTTAAAGTATCAGTCATAACTTAGAGAAAACTACCAATATCCATAGTAACGAGAAGTATTGTATGTTGAAACGATTGAATAACACCAGTCACCAGCACATAGCATAAATTTCAACTCATTTCAGCATCAAAACACAGGATGTAATGATGGACAAACTTGGTTCATTTTGCTTTTGCAAGTTCAAGTTTCAATGCTCTATGACTCTAAGCCAAAGAGAAAAGAGACCAGGTACTACAATTCTCCCAGAAACAACAAAACCAGAATGCAGAAAGGAACAATGTTGCATTTTTAGAATATACTTTTCTAAGTAGAATATACAAGCCATAAATCTCATGCATGGCATTAAATAAAAGCAATGCCTTTTAAACAAATGAGATTCATCAAATATATCAACTTTATATTATCAGAAAATTTTAATGTCATGAGCCTGAAAAACAAACTCATCCCAACATGGTCATGTCATCTCTCACTAGATATCTGAATGCACACGAAACAGAATCCTTAAAATTAAATTTGACAGGGGCTGGTGTGATGGTTTAATTGGCTAACTACTCCACCTGTAAGCACCAGCATCCCATGTTGCTGCACTAACCAACTAAAGTTGCTGCACTAACCATCCATCTCCCTGCTTGTGGCCTGAGAAGACAGCATAGGACGGCCCAAAGCCTTTGGACCCTGCATCCACGTGGGAGACCTGGAAAAGGCTCCTGGCTCCTGGTTTTGGATCTACTCAGCCCTGGACATTGCAGTCATTTAGACAGTGAACCAGTAAATGGAGTCTGAAACTCCTTTTGTCTGTAGCTCTGCCTTTCCAATGAAAATGAATGAATGGATCTTAAAAAAAAAAAAAACCTAAATGGGATGTTAAAAAATTAAGTTGAGGGTAGGTGGTTAGCCTCACAATTAATAAATTTATTTTCCATAGTAGAAAACCTCAGTTCAATCCTGATCCTAACTTCCTTCTGGGAGGCAGTTGCTAAAGTAATTGGATTCCTGCCACCCATGTGAAAAATCTGGATTGTATCCTGCATCTGGGCTTTGATCCTATATGTTTACCTGAATTTCGGGAGTGATTCAGTGTTTGGATAGGACTCACTTATTCTTCCTCTCTCTCTCTCTCAAATAAGAAAATAAATAAATAAAATTTTTTGAGTGAGAAAAGTGTTCATGAATGTCCTATGAGTTAACTCATATAAAAAGGGGTTAGTACAAATTCATTAACAATATTAAATATGAAACAATGATCTGCAGTTTGAAAATACTATCATTAAGTCCTCATTACAGCAAATTTAATGATAACTAAACTAGCCATGCCCCATGTGCCAGGATCAGTTGGGAATAGCAAGAGGAAGGTAGACATGCATTACCCAAGTCTCAGAATAGCAAAGAAGCTGACAGGACCATCAGGAATTATTAACAGTACATCAAGAGAGACCACAAACATAAGAAAATGAATAAGTAAAATAATAATGAAAGTCATTGTGAAAGCAACAATGACAATGTGCTAAACACTCTACAGATACCATCACTGAATGCTGCCTTACACACACACACACACACACACACACACACACACACACACACACAATGTAACTAGAGACCACTATGCTTGGTGGAAAAAGCCAGTCCCAAAAAGACAAATATTTTCCCTGATTTATATTAACTAATATACAGAGTACAAAAATATGTAACAATCTGAGGGATGGCATAAAAGGGTAATCCTCTGCCTGCCACACCAGCATCCTAATTAAATTTCGGTTCAAGTCCTGGCTGCTACACTTTCAAGCCAGCTCCCTCTTAAGGGCTTGGGGAAACATAGGAGGATGGCCCAGGACCTTGCATTCCTGCACTCACACAGAAAATGCTGAGGAAGTTCCTGACTCCTGGCTTTGGACTGATCCAACTCTGCCCATGTTGCCATTTTGATAGTGCATCAGTGGATGGAAAATGTTTCTGCCTCTCGCCATCTTTCTCTGTAAGCTCCTTCAAGTAAAAATAAATAAATATCTTTAAAATGTAATGTATATGAGTGAAATTGACATTCTGAGATTTATTGTTAATAAGTGTTTATACTCTTGACAAACAGTAGTTTTTCTATTTACTACTTGTTGAATTCTTTAGTGGAAAATTAAGCTTGTGATTACACAGCACATTCAATGTCACCATAAGACTTAAAGAACAAAAATGAAGCAGAAGAGAAGGTGGAGTAAAGAAGGGAGAAAAGGTAGCGTGGGAAGTATTATACTCTTAAAATTGTGTGTATGAAATATATTAAATTAGTTCCCTTTATATAAACTAAAGAGCAAGTACTAACCTTCCCTAAGCAACACAGCTAATAGATGGCACAGCTGGTAATTTCCAGCAATTTTCTAATACAGAAAAGGCCAATTTTTAATCCTGGGCTTTATCACTAGAATGTGAAATAAAGCTGAGAAGTAAGAGATGTAACACCTCCTCAGAACCTAGGGGAGGAGCAAAGGCACAACAGAAGCAGTGTGTGCATCCAGAGAAGCCCAAACGTAAGTGGGCCAACAGTCTTTTCCTCCTCTTTTTCCAAGTGCATCATCTCCCTCCTCAAGATCTTAAAGGTGCTGCAAGTGCCTACTGCAACAAGCCTGGGCAGTTCTTGGCCTAGTGGCTGTCAATGGGCTTTTGGTAAGAATAAAAGCTCCATGAGATTCAATGCAATTTACATATCTAACTTTTATGAGCCAAATCTCTGTCTTATCACACTTTCTAGATTAAACAGACATTTCAAAAACATCCATTCAGACAAGATTTGAATGTTCTGGTGCCACTAAAATATTGGCTGTTTTAGTAGCAGTCATAATAATTAACTCTTTTGAGAGCCAAAACTTTCTAAATTAGGCACAGTTCTCTCCTTTTGCTATCAATATGCCCATGATTTGCTTCATTACAAGTGACAGGGACTTCTTAATAGTTTTTCTTTATTTTCATGAACATCATGCATTTATTCACAGTTCTAAGAGTACAAGTAAAATGGTGTTTAACCATAAAAAGTTAGGGTGTGGTTCCAAACAAAAAACTGTACCCTAGCATCATCAATATGTTTGTCTCGCCCCGTGCTTATTACAGTCTTTTAGACATTAAATAGTATCAGTATCATTCAATTTAACTTAGAATAAAAAAGAATTCAGAAAGAAAACAAGGGTTTGTAAATAAAGTTGATTATGAAAAAAAAGAGGAACCGGTCAGATGATACATAAAGTTCTTTTTGATGTACTGTTAATTTGTAAGGAGAAAAAAAAAATGACAAATGGTGTTATAGTACAATTTACATTAACAACCATGGATCTTTCTGTAAATAAACCTATTGAATATAATTTATTAAATTAGATATAGCAATTAGTTTGATAAAAGAGTTCACTCTAAAAATTCTATGATGAATGTAGAAGAGCTATACTGAGACACCAAGAAAGAAGTTATGAAATGATACCTCTGGAATCCAAAAGGCTTCTTTGGCTAGAATGGACAGTAGCACCCAATGAACACATTTAATTGACAACATATTTGATAATTACACGCTTCTGAGACTAAAATGATTGTTATAGTAAACAATATCCTTCCCCGTTAGGAAACACAATTCATTCCTCCAGTTACTCCCTAATTCTGAGTTACTCCCCAGTTACTCCCCAATACTGAACACACCAGGATACCCCTCACATTCACACCGTAGGGATCAGCAACCAGAATATTCTGTAACACCATGGCTACAAGTCACTCGTATAAATTGGAACCGTCACCAAACAGGCTATTATCAAATTTGCTTTGTAGCATTCTTAACTATAATAAAAACTACTTAGAAGTTTAGAAATGATTGTTTTTCCCTAAAATAGAAGAGTCCTTAATTTTCAGTACTTTATTCAGAAAAGTCACTTGTAGCCAAAAGTGACTATCAGTTTCATAAGTATATTTTTTTCATAAGGCAGATTTTTCTCAAATTATATTTCCCAAATAATGTGTATTTTACTACACTGGACTTCAAAAGCCGTAATATACACATCACATAAATTTCATTTCACCTTTGACAGAAACTTCACAGATGGAAAACAATTTTTAAAAATCACTTTATTTAAATGAAATTACTGTGAGAAGGGATAGCCACAAATTCTACTTAACAGCTTTAAAAAATATTTTAAATTATTTCTTCTGGAGCTGGTGCAATAGCTGAATTGGCTAATCCTCCATTTACAAGCATCAGCATCCCATAGGGATGCAGGCTCATGTCCCAACTGTTCCTCTTCTCATCCAATTTCCTGCTTTTGGCCTGGGAAGGCAACAAAATATGGGCCAAAGCCTTAGGATTCTACACCCATATGGGAAATCTAGAGGAAGCTCCTGGCTCCTAGTTTCAGATCAGCTCAGCTCAGATCATTGCAGCCACTTGGGGAGTGAACTAGCAGATGAAAGATCTTTCTCTTGTCTCTCCTTCTGTCTGTAAAATCTGCCCTTTCAATGGAAAACAACAACAACAACAACAAAAAACCCTTCTTCTATGCACAAAATATTTAGTTTCCTGAGACCAGCCCAAAGATTTGGGGAAGATAAAAGATCTTTCAAAGTTTTTAAATTTAGAGAAAGCAACTTAGCAACATCAAAATTTAATTTATGGCAATTTAGTCCTAAGTTGGTTACTACCAAAACAAGTGAAATATCAATATATATTTTTCTAGATTTTTACACAAAAGAAAAATGATCTTTTTGTAAAAAGGGGCTTACTTTTCAAATTTTATAGGCTTTAGGGATGTTAAAAATCAGAAAAGGTGGAACCTGTGAATCGGGATAATTTTAAATCCTTAAATTAAGCATATCCTAAAGGGGATGAAAACAGAATAAAAAAATTTAAAGAAAACTTCATATGTTTTGGTTTACTAATTTCAAACGTCAGTGTAACCAAAGTCAACGTGAAAAATTAAATACACACATTATGTGTGCAGTTTTTGTACACTAAGTATTTAGTCTAATGTCAAAAATCACTAAAGTTCCTCACATACATTTAAGAGAATGGTACAATTTTTTTTTTGCTTTAATTTTATCTTAAATTTTGAATTTTATGGTACAATTCTGTATAGTCTGGGATTCCCCTTCCCCCAATTCCCATGAGAACAGTACAATTTAGAATGAATCATAAAAAATTTAAATTATAAGCTCCATAACTCTAAAAGTAAAAACTGCAAGTGTGAGAACAATGGCACATCATGATGGACCACCCATTGTTATTAACCTAGGGGTTTTCATTTTTCAATCTTTTCATTTTTTCCAACCATATCAATGATAAAAAAAAACCAAAAGCAATATGTAGATTAATAATAGTAAAATAAATTTTTCTGTGTGACCTCTAGAACTATTATAGCTTATAAAACCTTATACTGTAGTTATCAGAATAAAAAAGAAAGTATCAAAACACATGATCATTTAGCTTACAGCTTATTGTAATCTTTTAAAAAATGACTTCAGAATGGATGATACCCCAGAAATCAACCAAGCCAAATGGATTTTTCAAAGAAAAATATTTGCATTAAGGGACAGAATAAGAATCAACTGTCAGAAGGAAATGTATAGCTGTTTGTGAAATTACAGCTGACTAAAGCTGCATCATCCCAGTTTCTTACCTAAAATATGCAACAGTGTCATGAAATTCTATTAGCCAAAAGAAGCCTGGGACACAATCACATGGTAAAGGCATTTAAAAATTAAAGTTAATGATAATAGCCATGCATAAAACATTTGGTTAAAACAACAATGACAGCAGCTCTGAACATGGAGAGAAACAAACAAACGTCCAACGAAAACTTCTTTTAGAAACCACTGATGTAAGCATGAGGCTAAGGAAAACAATCACACTGAGCTGTGTATTTTTATCAATTCACTGATTTCTTTAAAATATGCAAGACACTCCAGCCTGCTGGATCAGACAGAAAATCAAACCTATGAAAATAAAAAGTAAAAGACATTGACATTTTAGCAAAAGAACATCTCCAATATTGGAGAAAAAAATACACAGACAGCATCTCAGTTCCTCAAATCCTGCAAGTCAGCAAAAACCGAGTACTTGCCCCTTCTGATTTCTCCACTGTGTTAGCCAGCATCTCCTGCAGGGCCCGGACTGAGAGAGACTGTTCCAGCACAAAGGTACAGATGGAGAGGTCTGGAGGAACATTCTGCATGGGAAGAAGGACAGTCATGAGCAACAGCACAGTGCACACAGACCTGGTTTGCTACAGCTGACTCCAGTGTCTTTCACAGAGAAATACTTGCCATCCCCTTCTAAGGGTTCCCAAATCATCAGAAAACACTACCATGACTACTCATGTTTAACATGTTTCACTCACACACACAGCTGCCATGTATCAAATGCTTAGTTAGATGCACTGCACCAAGTACCTTTAGGAAACATCCTTGTTGCACCAGGCAAGGATTACTACTGTTGTTGTGTGGACAGGAAAATACAGAAGTTAGATTGCTTATAACAACTCCCAGGAGTATAAAAATTTCAGGACAAGATCAAATTTAGGTCTATCTGATTGTTAAGCATACATTTTGAACCTACCAAGCACCATACTAAAAAAAAATAATAAAGAACAGAAAACAAATGCACACCTCAAATTAATCATGAGGCTGAGCAAATACAATTGAACTGGGATCTACATACTTCTAAGAGTGGGGAAGCTTTTACTGGCCAAGGGCTATCTGAATATTTAAAATATCATGTGCTGGCCACAGAAAATTCCCAACTTAAAAATCAGTCTTTTTTGATTTACTGAGTTTCAGATGCCACTTGTGCTTGCCTTGGTAGACCCAGACAAAACAATTTCTCAGGCCTTATTATGGTCCACCTGTGGGCTGGATGTTGGCCACTCCTGTTAGGTCATCATTCGTTGCTCCCAGAAGCGTTACCAGAAAGCTGGATCAGAAGTGTAGACTAATGAGAATTTGAACCAGGTAATACAATCAGGGATGCACAATTCCCAAACCATGGCTTAAGAAGTTGAGCCACATCACCAGCCCCATTAATGCTCTTTAATATGGAGACAAAATAAATTTCATCAGGATATGTGTACTTTGGCAAAGGTAACAACCTTCAAGCTAACAGCACTAATTGTGCACTTTAAAAAAATAATAAATTCAAACTGTTCTCCCTAAATAACCTTTGCAGGGAAAATTCCCACAAGTACAATCACAAAGCAGCCTCTGGCTTCCTGGCACTAGAGAGGCTATGGAAAATCAATTAGGTTTCCCACTGAGTCATCTATCAAACCATTTGGCCACCTAACTTAACCACCTAACTCACTTAAAAACCCACTGAAACATGTCCTTACCTTAACTGAACTAAAACCAGTAGTTCATATAACACAAGCCACATTAAACCATCCCTCTGGTTATCATTGTGTAAAATCCACTTTAACATCCTTATGTCTTTGCTCATTTTTAAAGATTTTATTTTTACGGGAAAGTCAGATCTACAGAGAGGAGGAGAGACAGAGAGGAAGAAGATCTTTCACCTGATGGTTAACTCAAGTGGTCACAATGGCCGGAGCTGCATCAATCCAAAGCCAGGAGCCCAAAGCCTCTTCCTGGCCTCCCACACGTGTGCAGGGTCCCAAGACTTTGGGCTTTCCTTGACTGCTTTCCCAGGCCACAAGCAGGGAGCTGGATGGGAAGCAGGGCTGCCAGGATTAGAACCAATGCCCATGTGGGATCCTGGCACATGCAAGGTGAAAACTTTAGCTACTAGACCACGCAGGGCCCTGTCTGCTTATTTTTTTTTTCTTCCTCAGCCTAAAATATTCTTTTCCAGGTCTGTACCCATGGAAGCAAGTACATGTTTAAAATCACACATAAATGAAATCTACAATAAACACATTTTCCTTGAAGAGAAGTCAGACAGCATGGAAAAACTGAAAATCTCCTTTCATTTTCTCTTCTTCCCAGAAGTACCCACTCTTGGCTTTTGGGTGTGCATCTTGTCAGGTCTTTTTGCTATGCTCATATAGAAACATATTGGAGAACTCTGCACAATTTACAATCTTTAAGTTACTAATATATCATGGATTTCACCATCTATCAGCAAACATGTATCTTCTTTATGCAGAATAGATGCAACCATGTTGTCACTTAACTGTTAGATTGAGTCAAGTGTTCAGCTACACACACATCCATTTAGTTTACTACCAACAACCAATATCAACCTAAGATAATTACTTAGACAAGGAAAGTGCTCAATATTCGAAGACCTGACTTCCAACTATGGTTTCATCTGTTTTGACAAATTAAGCAAACACATAAAGATACAGATCGTGCTCTAAAGACATAGGGTTCTTAACTTTGTTTTCTTCTAATATTCCCTGGTTTCTATGATGAAAGGTTAACAAGTTTACACACTGTCTTTCAACTGTGCTCAAAAGTATTGCAACACATATTTGGAGGATTAATGATGTATTACATTTTAATAGTTTGGCATCAGATGGCAAAGGGCCCAGCACCGAACAGTAATCAGAAGTCAAGTCTGACAGGTCTGATCTTATTCACTTAGGAAGTGGAAAAATACCTATGTAACAGAATTATTCTGAAATTGAAGCAAGAAAATCAATGCATCTAAACTGGAAAATTCTTGTACAGTGAATGAAAACTGCCTCAGATTGAAAGCTTAGCTTCAAAGAAACATAAATTAAGAGAAAGTCTACTCCCACACCAAGAAATGTGAAGACAGTATAGCTGAAAACTCAGCAGATGGTCTGAAGCTGAGGCAGGTTTGTTTTTGCTCAGCCTCCCATCTGTTAAGCAACCTTTGGCAAAACAGTGTTAACTACTGAGGGTCAACTTCTCTCCAGAGTACAGGGACATCAAACTCAAGTCTTCTCCAAAAGATAAAGTTGCTTGTTGTTAATCTACCAACTGGTGACATAAAACAGGCAAAATTTCACCTACCAGATGGCAATAATATCGTTTCAAAATGTTTACACATTCTTAAATGACAACAAAACAATGGCACTGTATCTTGTTGACTTATGTGAAATATTGTGAAAGGGAGATATCAACCAAGATGTTGAGGAAAATCTTAGTATCTTTTTTTCCCTTCATATTTTTTCAAAACTCTAATCATAAAATTTTTACCATATTCCCACACTAAAAATGTGATGCCTAGAGATTCGCACCTTTTCATGGGTATTCATAGTTCTGGGTAGTTGCTCTGTTGTGTTTCCTTTATCAAACTTCGCTGACTTTAACAAGAAATATCTTTTCTTACTTTCTTGGACTAGCTTTATGAAAGACAGGCTAAATATATACTCCAAACAGATGAAGATTATATGTCTGGGTTTCCCCAGGCCTAAGTGCTTTGAATTTTTAGAAAAACGCAAGTCACTGCACTTGGCATTCTTACCACTATTAGGGTCCAGGTGGGAGAATATATATTAGCAGATTTAAATGCATGGTAATTAGCAATACATCGCCACCTCAAAGAGTCACAGCTGTACCAATTTAGCAACTAACAATGAAATTCTCCTTTGAATTAACAAATACACATATGGTTTTTTAGGTGTTCACTTTGCTCTCCAGAATCCATATTTTGTATACCATTACATACATAACATTAGGTGGATATGACATTCTATTTAATAGAACAAATATTTCAAAATTCTAATACTCAAATGTTCAAGTTTAAAGCTAACAGTATACTAGTTTGATGCTCCAAGCCATGCCTTTCTCACTTAGATTCGCCAAAGAGCTCAGGGCAGATTTGTTCACACACATTTTGAGCAGCAGGCATAACTGATGAGCACACAGTTACATGTTATTTTGAAAATAATACAATCAACAAAATCTGGGGAATAGACTTTTGCTGTGAATTGGACTTTGTGACAAAACACAGGTAGCTTAAAAGCCACATATGCAAACTAACAGTTCAACTGATGTAGCCTTCTCCCTTGGAATTAAGTAAAGCTAACCTTTTCAGGCAGACCAATTTCCACTCCATTTTTCAAGATAGTAAATATCAACCTCAATAGCTACAAAAAGGTTTTCATATTAACTCTCCAGATGGTAGGTAGATGCCTGCTTATGTAGGTGGCATTTAAAATATAATTTCTAGTTACTTATAAATTTGCATATATGATCTTCCAGGAAACTGACTCCATGTCACAAAAATCTACTTCAACGTTTGTAGCTTCACCAGTAAATTCAAAGTTTGGTGTTATTTGAGTAAACAAGAAAATGCTCCAAACAGCATGTATAAAATGAAATTTATAAGTTTGTTTCACTACAAAAAAAGTTTGGAATCTATATGTAGTTATTTTTTTTTCTTAATATACATGTTCCAACAACTTTCTGAAGACTTATTTATAATGATAAATGGACAAATAATCCAAACAAAATAATTAATGTAATATTTGGTCTACTGTAGTCACAAAAGATAAGCAGTTTAAAATTTCACGGAAAATATATTTTATGAAAAACCCATTCATGGATTTAAAATATTTTTGCACCAAAACAAACACCTTTTAATCTCATTTTTTTAACTCCCTAAAAATCATTTCTGGAAATGTCATTAAAAAAAGATTACTTTTATTTGGAAGGCATATTTACAGAAAAAAAAAAAGAGAGTAGACAGAGAGAGAGAGATCTTTCAACCACTGTTTTACTCCCCAAGTGGCTGCAATGATCAGAGATGAGTCAAGCTTCTTCTGAGTCTTCCATGTGAGTTCAGGGCCCAAGGACTTAG